>NC_051158.1:121553545-121853545 GCF_013339745.2 Dermacentor silvarum | reverse complement strand
GCGTCCTATTTTGAATATAAAGAAATTATACTCATTTTCAGAAGTAGAAAGTCATATAAAATGTAATTAATATTAATATATTGTAAGGGATCAGCTAGTATAGCTGAGAAGTCAAGGCTGAGTATTGCGTCGTCTCTTTTGTTGCACTGGCGACTGTCGTCGTTGTCACTCTCCCGGCAGTACAATTACATCCCTCCGCCGCAAAAGCGCCAACCCGGAGCGTGCTAAAATGCGTCCGAAAAGTATGGGGTGAGGCGAGCAGTGCATGAAGAGAAAGATTGGGCGAGAGTTTCATGTGTACCTTTGGGGAGTTGCAAACAACGCGGTAAGGACCTTTGTGTCGTGAAATCAGCTTTTCTAAAAGGCCCACCCGCCGTGATAGAGTCCGCAAAGAGCTTCGTCACCCGACTTTATGTAAACTTAGTGCTGGTGCTTCGCATCATTGTACTTTTGCCGTGTTTGCGATGCGGATTTGTGAAGCTGCTCAAAACTGTGAAGGTGCACAATTTAACGTGCGTTTGCGGCTATCGCAATAGTTTGAGAGCGTTATGAGTCTATAACTGGATGAAGGATGGGAACAACGTGTCGAAAAGAAACGTATTTTTTTTTCACGTTTAAACAGGAAATTGAAGGGAAAGTATTCGACATTATAGAGACGTGAGGAGATGTAAGCCAACGTTACAAAATATTGTGCACTGTGCCAGTTACGTTCACCTGAGGAAACATACATCGAAAGTATATCTGTGGTTGTTCAATTCAGGCGTTAAGTAAGGGTGTCTCCACGTAGCCAGACATGATACGCTCATGCGAGTTTTCACCGGACGCTTGGGAGAGGACGCCAATGAGCTTGTGGACCTCCTCCGTGGATAGTGCAGGTTATACGGTGCAGGTTGAATGGTGCTTCCGCCTCGAGAAACCAGACTTGGGGATTCTTCATCCAAAAGTTCAGATATTTGCGACATGGAGGAGGCAAGAGTTTTACGGGCTGGAGTCCAAAGAATTCATTTTGAAACTGCAGCGCACACACAAGAAACGAGGACAATAAGGCGAGGGTGACAGACAGGCGCACAATTGTTGCTAAAGTCAGTCTGGACTCAGCACAGTTCACCATTGTAGTGCGCGAAAGAAAACGACAACGGGTATGTAGACTGGAGGAGTGATCACTGAGCATGTGCCGTCTGCGCGTCTTTATTCTTCTGTCTTGCCTCTCTGTGAGCGTGAAGCGAGGCCGGTTCTAGACCCTTGTACTGCGTCAGCCGACTGTACCTTGATTGCTTTTTGTTTACTGCGTTTACCTTTGAAACGTTTTCTGTCGCTTGAATACGTCACATGTTATTGTCCATAAGCATTACAAGACGTGGAGAAGGAAAATAAGAGAAGAAAGACCGAAGCGCCAATTAGATTCCCGTTCCTTTAGACAGACTACGATGTAACTACGAGATGAGCTGTATTAATTTGGGCTAGAGCACTGCACGGGCCGATTTTTTCAGCCCGGGCCCGGCCCGGGCCCGGCCCGCCCCCGTTTTTACGTTGGGCGGCCCGCCCGAGCCCGATCAAAACTTTTATGGCGAGACCCTGGCCCGGCCCGGGCCCGGAAATAATCTATGTTACCCGTCCAGCCCGGCCCGCCACCCCTTTACCTTAGGCCCGAGCCCGACTCAAAACCGGCCCGAACCCGGCCCGAGACCGAAAAATAATGTTTTTCAGAGTTGAGACACCCGACAATAACTCGCTGCACGTTACATGCACACCACCAGAAAGCCCGAGCCCGGCCCGGGCCCGCGTCAAAAAACCCGAGCCCGGCGCGGGCCCGAGTCAAAAGGCACACGCCGTGCCCGAGCTCGGCCCGAGCCCGTGAAAGAAACTGGGCTACCCGGCCCGACCCGGCCCACGGGCCGGGCCGGGCTCGGGCTTTCGGGTAAGCCCGAGCCCGTGCAGTGCTCTAATTTGGGCTATAGGTTAAGTCAATACCACACAAAAGTTTGTTAAACAAAATGTCGTTTGTATCAGTGATAGATGACTGAAACTTCAACCCAAATGGTGGCATTGACTGCCTCGAACGACCAACTCGCTCGCTCCTCTATGACCTCGAGAATAGGCAACGAGATAGCAGCCTTCGGTTTTGGCAGAGAAGCTGGTACTTAGCCGCAATAGTGAGCCTGCCAATTTTCGCATGCCCAAGGGCACGTAAATGCCTCACGCTGGCCAGCCGAATGCTTCCTCTCAGATGCGGTTAGTGTCCGCCACGCGAATGCACTTCTGTTCGTGCGATGTCCCTCTATATGCTGCAGCACTGCGCCTAGGCCATAAGATGAACAATCGGCACCTACGAGGACCGCATGGTGGGCGAAAGACATGTGCAGGGCTTGGTAGAAGGTGATACATTTCTTCACTTGAGCAAACTTCAGCAAAGTCAGGAGCTGTATCCCAAACCAAAACTCTGCCCGTGTGAAGAAGGCGACGCATTCGTTCGACTTCTTTGGCTGGGCATGGAACGAACCTTGAATAATACTCGACGAGCCCCGAAAAGGACCGCAACCTGTTGGCATCTGAAGGTGTAGTTGCACGGATGGTCGCATGTACCTTGGTTTGAATGGGTGCTACATATTCAGCACTGACGCGATGCCTAAGGAATGAAACGTCACTGACGTTGAAGTTGATTTTTCATCCAGCTTGACTCCCGCTTCCGCGTTGCGACGAAAGACCACCTTGAGGTTCTTTGTGTGCTTCTGCTCGGTCATCTCAAAGATGATGATGTCATCGATATATCACCGGGCAACATTACAGCCTCGAAGTGTACTTGGCATTTGTTGAAAGTTGAAAGGTAGCTGGGGCACACTCGTTTAAACCTGTAGAGGCCCTCGTGCGTGATGAATGCTGTAAGGTCCCTGCTGTCCGAGTGAAGCAGTAGTTGGTGGTATGCTGATGCTTCAGAATCGACGGGCTGCGCGGACTACCCATTGGCTGTGTCGTCACGTGCCTAACGACGCACGCATGCACTTGGCCACACGTTTAGTCAGCCAGATGGCTGCGACGTGACACGCGCAGTGACACATGCACTATGCACACCTTTAGTCAACCAGAACCATGGAGCGCCGTGCCGTCGGGAAAGTGTGCTGTCTCGAACCCCGGAGGCCCGGGCACGATTCCACCCAAACCGAATGTTAGCTAATTTTCCTTTCAAAGGCATTCGGTTAATCTGCTTCAAGGAACCTCGCTGAGAAATTTGACGTCAATCCGAGTATTTTTGTGTTTCAACTGTTTGCCATCGCCCATTCTTGGTACCATCATTCGGTCACGCCGACGACTACAGCGCCGGATTTTCTCGTAAGAGGGCATATAATGCTTTCGTATTAATACGAACTTGGGTAGGATTGTAGGTCCCACGTCGTATAACGGTAGCGTCGTGATGAGCACGCTATATAAATCGCTTTTGCAGTATTTGTCTGAGACCGGCCGATATTCCAGAACTAATTTTAAAGCGGCGTTGTACCACCTGGAAACCCAAGCGAAACAAAAAGGTGCACAAATCGACCACTAGTGTTACTGGGTGTGTGGAGCAGGGCATGTGGCGCTGTGTATGTGAATATACCCCGCCAAACCCATAGAATGGTTATGTTTCAGTGGGTAGGTGCCAGAACGGACCAGAAGAGCTATAAACAAAAAATAAAGATTCCAGAAACAGTAAATTGCCGAAATTACCTGCACAGAAGTAAAGAGGTCGTCCACAAAAGCAACCATGTTTGGAGAAAAACGTACAGCGGGCAGAACGGGAGCAGAGTAGGCAGAGTGTCCATTGTGCAAGGGTTACTGAGATACAGAGAAGTTAAGAATTCCGCTAAAAAACAAGTGGATTGTGGAGAAAGTAGATAAGTAAACAAAATATCAGACTAGCATGCGCTAACTCACTAAACTTTCACTACATAGGAGTGACGAATGTGATGTCAAGACAGTTCCGTAAACATCAAAGTAAGTTGGTTTGTTGCCTGGTATCCGTCAATTTTCTTTCTTTTTTTTACGTAGCCGAGGACTCGCAGCTTAATGCTACAGAGATAGATTCGCGTGAAGTACTGTTAACAGTTGCATAACAGTTGTGATAGAAAAATATGCCTAAACTAAGTAAATCTAAGGTTGAAGGGCTTTTTGACAATGTTCTGCTGAACACGTGGATGTCCTATTATAGTTATAAATATTTCAAGGAATATAACAACTGGCATGTCATCATCAAAATTTATTATGCCTAACTTAGGTACTACAGCCAGCTATAAAATAAATGACGTATTCTTTTGTGCCTGTTACTGCAGGCAAGGTTTGAAATGTTCAGTATATTGAAGCACACATCCGACGAAAAGCAGCTCTACTTTTTTAACTTTGGTCTATTTTGCCGGTTGCAATGCCGACGCCACCTATATTTGACCCCAGTAGCAACCTTGCAGTTTGTTTTATAGGCATTTTTGCACCGCGTGTGATTCTTCTTGATAGATTTTTTTGCCATAAAGTACAAGCACATAGTGTCACCTGAAAGCACAAAGTAAATGGTTCAAGCACTCTGGAGAGAAATATGTTCAAACATCATTCACACTTGTTTAACTACGGTCTATTTTGCCGGTTGCAATACCGACGCCACCAATATTTGACCCCAGTAGCAACCTTGCACTTTGTTTTAGAGAAATATTTCTGGAGAGAAATATGTTCAAACATCATTCACACTTGTTTAACTTTGGTCTATTTTGCTGGTTGCAATGCCGACGCCACCAATATTTGACCCCAGTAGCAACCTTGCAGTTTGTTTTATAGGCATTTTTGCACCGCGTGTGATTCTTCTTGATAGATTTTTTTGCCATAAAGTACAAGCACATAGTGCCACCTGAAAGCACAAAGTAAATGGTTCAAGCACTCTGGAGAGAAATATGTTCAAACATCATTCACACTTGTTTAACTTTGGTCTATTTTGCCGGTTGCAATGCCGACGCCACCAATATTTGACCCCAGTAGCAACCTTGCAGTTTGTTTTATAGGCATTTTTGCACCGCGTGTGATTCTTCTTGATAGATTTTTTTGCCATAAAGTACAAGCACATAGTGTCACCTGAAAGCACAAAGTAAATGGTTCAAGCACTCTGGAGAAAAATATGTTCAAACATCATTCACACTTGTTTAACTTTGGTCTATTTTGCCGGTTGCAATGCCGACGCCACCAATATTTGACCCCAGTAGCAACCTTGCAGTTTGTTTTATAGGCATTTTTGCACCGCGTGTGATTCTTCTTGATAGATTTTTTTGCCATGAAGTACAAGCACATAGTGTCAGCTGAAAGCACAAAGTAAATGATTCAAGCAGTCTGGAGAGAAATATGTTCAAACATCATTCACAAACCTTCTCTTTCGTGGCGGCATTAGACGACAGCTGACAGTATCCAATAATGTCGTTGAACGTAACTTCATTTAAATACCAACCGCAGCGAAATTTGCGATTACATAAAAGACCAAATTTCAAATATTTTGACATACAGTAGCCTCAGTGAAAAAGTTTACGCTTAAATTACAAGTGGATGCGTGACTAACGCTCGCAAAAATTGATATCTTGCATACCAAAACTGAAAAATGACCATCCCTTCCCTTACAGGAAAATTGGGGTAAGCGAAGCTTGGCGTGTATTTCTTACGTGTTCCTCGGAACGAATTGCACTGACAAGTACCACGTTGTGCTCAAACCACAACCGGTCACGCGCACTGCAACTGGCTCCGAAGTTCCGGTTGTGAAACTTGGGTGGAAACCTGCCCGTCGCACCGGGGAAGTTGGCGCTAGCGTTGCCGAGGCGTGTACCACCGTTGTCGGGTTCCTGGAGGGCTAGACGACACTTACGTTGGGCCTGAACATCGCGCTGCCGCAACTCGGTGTCCGCTGACGTTTCCCGTCGGCTTTGGAAGCCCTCTCGCTAGAATCGGCACGTCGACGACGAGCCCTTTCCCGAGCGAGTTCGCGGCGCCGTTGCTCTAACGAAGCCGGCTCCACGGTGGAACGCACCACGCGCGGCCTTCCCAACTAGCCGCCGAGACAGATCTGAGTATAGTAGAGGTTGTGGAAAAGAAAAGATGCATGTTTCTCTGATCTGAGGCGAGGGAAGATCTCCCCCCACCAGTTCTCCTGGCCGCTCCCTCGCCTGAAGCGTGGGAAGCGATACTCATGAACCCGAACCTGGAGGTTCAACTTCGGGGCATCAAAAGAGCTGAGGAGGTGGCTATAAGGCACCACCTGGTAGCCACCCCTCAGTAAGCAAATTAACAAAATAAAGTTGTTTACTCCTCCTCCAGGCGAAGCGCGCGCCAACCCCCCTTTCGTCCCTTTCCCTCCCTGCGACACACCAAACTACCCTGATTGGGCCTCCATACGCAATACACTTTCTCTCTACTCTGTCACTATCTCTCCTTCAACCCCTCCCTGTACAGCACTGTTGAGGTGCCCTCACCCGAGAGGCAGTTACGGCGCTGTACTTTTCTCTTCTCCTATTTCTAAGAATCACTCACACTACCCTGATTGGCCGCGCGCGTCCCGTGATCCGGCGCCGCGCTGCTGGGACAGCTGCTCTACTCCCCGAGCAGCGAGTTTTTTTTTTTTTGCGTGACTACGACAACGCTACCGAAAGTTGCGAGCCAATGCAAGCTTCGTTTCAAAAAATGAAAAACAAAACGCTGCCATTAGCACACGCTACAAGGGGCGTACGACTGGCACACCCTAGAGAACCAGCGCCCATGTTGTCTGCTTTCCCTGCTTGTACCATTCACTTGTATAAGCAAACAGGTCCCGCACGTCATGTAGCCATAGACTTAGTATACTGCGCGCTGCTTCGTGCGCTGGGCTCATGCTGCCGCGCCCGCGATCTTCTCTTAGTTTGAAACATCTGTAAAGGCGATAGCCTTTTCGGAAGAAATAGCAGGCTTCGTCGTCGGGCACGGACAAGCCTTGAGGCAGACACAATGCGTCAGTTCGTCTTAGGATTTCTTTTAAAGCGAAGCTTTCTTTGCCTCTGCTATGGCAATGAGTGCTGTTATGATCTTGCTCGCACGTGCCGCTGGCTTTCTTGCAACACCTCCAGATGGGGCTCACGTGAGGTACCTCCGGGCAAACCTAGGGAGCCTAAATTCAAACGGCGTTGCATGTAGGCTCCCTACGCAAACCGGCCGGCGCCGCTGCGGCGGCGTTTCACTGTTCATATGGCACGTGCTGTGCGTGCGTTTCTACGGGACAAAAATGCAGTTGATGACCTGTGGAGGTCACGCGCGGGACTGTGATAGTGTAAACATCCCAATCGTGTATCCCCAGAAGAGAGCGCTTGGAGCTGACGTCTCTGCCGGCATCTGTGGTGGTGAAGCACGCTGCGCTGCCGTGTCCGTATGTCAAACGCTGGAAGACTCCTCTCCAGCAGCCGAACGCGCAAGAGCAGTCCCCTTGCTGTCTAGCCGATGTTGAGGAACTGTTTTTCTCGACACTTCTGCGACAATGCGATGTGTCATGTGAGGCAATGATAATGCTGAACCCACTCAGAGATTATGTACAATGACCCACAAGAACACCTCAAGCAAACAAGTCTCCCCGTGTGTTCTGTGGACTACGCAGACAAACAGCAGTGGTGCACACAAGGTAACCTTTAACGTCAACTCACCACTCTCGTATTGCACTAAACGCTGAACAAGTTACACATTCCCAGTCAACATCACCGCTAATTATCGTCAATCAAAGCAAAGAGCATGGAAATCTTCGCTGACATTGATTCCCACAGCCCGTGGGATCCGCTTATTTTTTTCTTCTCTCGTGTCCATGCACCGCCTTCCGCGACGCGCTCCTCCGAAACTCTTTCTCGTTGGCGTCAATGCGCCATACAGAGTAGCCGACAACGCTACATCCATACTTGAAACAGGTGTGTCAACACTTCGGACGCGTGATGTGCTAGGGGGCGTACTTCTAGAAGGTACAAACGCTGCATTGGTCTCGAGACTAACTAGCCGTTCGACAATCTCAAACGACAGGCACGAACCACCCATTTGGCACCACGAAAGGTCTCCATTAAGTATAACTTGAAGCAGTGCGACGACAACGAGCACAAGAATAGAAAACAAACACAACAGGACGAGCGCTGTACTGCCAATTGAAAATTTTATTGAAGGAACAACCAGCTTTATAACACCACAAAAGAAAGAAAAACACCACAAAAAGAAAAACACCACAAAAAAAGGTTTGAAAGGCATGCGTACTGCCTACAAGTGGAGGTGCTTGTCCAGAAAATTTATCTCAAGACTTGTTAGACTGAGTGACGCTGCACTTACACATTTATATCGTGCTTTGGTGACGTAGTAATCTTCTACTTTTTTCTATTTTAAATAAGAAGCATTTCATGGCGAAAATTTGCCACTTTTACCATTTGGCACATATAACTTCGCGAAACAAAAATGCGTATGTCCGTCGCTTGTCCACAGAAAACTATCATTATCACCATTGGCTCGAGCGTCGTCGTGTTCTGCAGCTGGCTCGCTGGCGCCCCTGGGGTTGCACTCGTGCCCGTGCTCGTCACGCGCTCGTGCCCCCGTTCTCGCCTGCGTCGTCGTCGTTTTCTTTCACAGCTGGCTCCGTTGCCGCTCATCATTCCAGCATATAATTTCCCTTCTCATTCTGTCGTCGAAATGTGGAGGCCGCATTTACCTGGGTAGGAGCCATTGCTTAAGCGGGTATGAGCCATTCATTGTCTGACCATGAGGGACAGATTTAATCTTGAAGCAATTTAATTTCAAAGAATCACAAGCGGCATTGGCGGGCGAATGCTGCTAAACATGCCACCGATCAAACTCGAGGCATCGAACGCAAGCGACAAACAACGGCGGACTGCGGGCATACTGTCAGTGACGTCATTCTCTCCATCGCAGTCGAACGTGTCTGTAACCTCATATTTGTGAAATAATTTAAGAAACCTTTGGGATTAACCCAGTGACAAACGCCGGGGCCGCACGCTTGAGCTTCGCTGGTTAACCATATGTATGGAGTGTTGGGCGGTGATATTTTTTGTTTTTTCTACATGTTTTAAACCTAGTTGTGCCTTCGATAAAAATTACAGTTGGCAGTACAGCACTTGTGATGTGTTTGTTTTCGATTCTTGTCCTGGTCTTCGCGTTGCTTCAAGCTATACTCAAGATGAACCAACTCACCCAAATCAAAGTTGTTGTATCCATTCCTTTTCCCTGCTTCCAGCGAATTCTTGGCACATTTTAATCTTTTATAGTAACCACATAATTTCTCCTTATTTGTGTTGGAGCCATAGCAGGTCTATTATGGGCGTTTCTGAGAAAAAACAGTTACTCTTTATACCACAGTTTCCAGAAGCTTTCTGGAATTTCTTGCCGTTAAATTCACGCTTCAAGCAGCTGAGAATGCGTCGTGGGTTCAACACCGAATGTTTCTTTAACTGGGAAGGACAGTGAGCCTCCAAACATGCAAGAAATGAGCGGGACTTAACACTTCCGGTTAATTCGGTGTAGCACACAGATATGTTAACGGGCGACTGTTTATAGCGGCTTAGAATTCCGTCAAAACAGTGGCTACCTGCTCCTAATTGATGAACAATGTGCCAATAGCCTTTCTGAGACTGTCCTTGACATCCTATCATGCGCTCCGAGAACCCACCCCACCAAGGAGCGCCTTCTGGCGAAAAATTCCTCAAGATGCCACGCATGTAAAAGTAATCGATGCTGTGCGACGGAGTGTGCGGGGAGCCTACCAAGTTAACGAAACGAACGTGAGAGCACCAAGACGTAGGCGGATGTTTCATGACTTAAATGACGCGCATGTCCTGCCATTCATGTCATGACCTATCATTTGTGTTCGTCATACACTCTTGTCATATTATGCCAATTTTGGCACATACCAAGTTAACGAAACGACCATGAGAGAACCAAGACAGAGGCGCTGTTTCATATCTACATGACAGGCATGTTATGACGTATCATTTATGTTCGTCATGCACTCTCTTCATACTATGCCAATTTTGGTGCTCTTGAGTCTCAGGGTGGCGTTAAGGCCAGGCTACTCCAGTCATGGGAATCAGTACGTCCAGGAATAGGAGCCAATAAAATGGTTTATTTACATATTGGAACAAGTAGTCAGGGGCTAGTCAGAGCTCCCTCAGTCACACTCGAGAGGCCCTTGTAAGACTTTTCTTCCCTAGTTCCTACATAAGGGAATTGGATGACCTTGGTGCTGCCAATCGTTAAGGGAACTCCGCCTTCTGATATCCCACCTTTGAAGCAAGGACGAGGCAATCTGGAAACAGGGGGTCCACACTCCTTCACACGAAAGTCGTAAACTTCGTTTCTTGCTCTCCGTGATGGTCATCTTGCCAGGGTCGGGAAAGTGACCTTCGTGCTGGTCCCCGCTTCCACAAAGGGTGGCGGCTGTAGTCGCTTCTAAGTGAGCTTCTTTGTCATGGCGTCACAGCCGGTGTCGGGCCGGAGCTGATGGTGTCGGAGCTGGTGTCGGGCCGGAGCTGAGGCGGGAGCTGTTGAAGCGCATGGCCTCGGAGGAAGCACCCAAAGAATGCGCACTTCCAATTTGGGGCGCTTTTTTGCCCATCACGTTCGGTGTCGGGCACAGTCGCCGTCTGGGCGACGCTCATGAAAGCGGCTGCCTGGACGGTAACAACCAAAGAATGCGCCCTGCCAATTCGGTACGAGACTCCTCCGCCGCCCGAAGATCCGACCTGAGGGTGACCAGTTGTGAGGTTGCCCGAAGCATCTTTGTTCAGTCACGATGTCAGGGATAATCCAGGCGTGGATGTTGATGTCCCACTACAGCTTGGAATCCCAGCACTTGCTTCATCGTGGCCTTCTTCCTGGGAACACACAAGCTCACAGACACCAGGGGACAGAAAAGCACCGTGTTCGCACCGAGAGCCATCAGGTGTAGCAAACCAATATACGCGCCTGCCCTATGCAATTAAATTAAAGCGCCAAAGTATTCATTCAAACACTTTTCTAAACATTCACAGAAGGTCAAAATTTAGAGATAATAATAAAACATTTGATTCTTCGTGGCTTCTTGAGCCGAGATTTCTTATGTACCATCACTCCGATGGCTTATCGCGTGCTCAAGCCACCCGCGTTGCTATTATGCTTGCCCTTTCGATATACTACATCAAAGATGTATTGCTCGACACTCCACCCGAGTAATCGGCCGTTTTGGGTAACATGTTCTGCAGCCATTTGAGTGGACCGTGGTCTATCAGAAAGGTGAACTTAGAGCCAGCGAGGTAGCCTGCAAGGTTTCGTGCTGCCCAAACTATGCACGCATACTCCTTCTCGGAGGCACTATAAGCCTCTTTTCGAACACTTAGTTTGCGGCTAATGTACGTGATGTGGTGTTACGCCCCGGCCTCGTCATGTTAACAGATTAATGCTCCCATGCCCCGATCGCTTGCATCGCATTGCACACTGAATGGCCTGTTATAATCAGGTGCCTGTAAAAAGGGACGGATGAAGAGTGCCTACTTGAAATATTGGAACGATTCCTGCTTCTTCTGGTCCCACACCAGCGTGGTGGGCTCGTTCCTTCGGAATGCATCAGTGAGCGTGCTAGCTAGCTCGGAATAGTTTTTTTTTTGATGTAGCGATGGCAGTAGCCCGTGAGCCCCGAGAATGCCCGTAGATTGGTTTTCGTCTTGGATCGCGGGTATGAGGCAACGGCCTCCACCTTGACTTCGGACGGCATGCGGCGTTCTTGCCCTACCACACGTCCGAAGTAGCTCACTTGAGCTCCTCCAAGTTCACACTTCTCTTCACCCTGAACCCACAATCATTAGACCATCAAACACTTTCTCTGAATGCTCCGCATTCCTTTCCCAGGAGTCTGCAAAAAAACGGCAATGTCGTCGAGATAGGGCAGCGCGAATTCGTTTGGGCCATGTAGCACGCTGTCCATAGGCTTAGAAAAACCTAATGAGGCATTTTTAGTCCGAAGGTGAGCATTAGTGGAAGGAACAATCCAAAAGGACTTACGGACGCGGCATAGCAGCTTGCGCGCGCGTCGTCAACGGTACTTGCCAGTACATGCAAATGAGATCTAGAGCAGAAATGTATCGTGCTTTGCTGACAGTTTCTATCCATTCCTCCATGTTGGGGATTAGGTAGAGCTGGTCTCTCGTTACTGAGTTCCAATAGTGTATGCACATTCGTGGCTTCTTTCAGGGAACTTCCCCCATTGTCATGGAAGACGCGTAATCGCTGTCACCTGCCAAAATTACTCCGAGGGCCAAGATCTTTTGAATCTCCTTTCACATAATTTCTTTCTGTGTTGGAGATACTCGATGCGGTTTCGCTTTAACTGGCTCTTCGGAGGTCAGCTCAATATCATGGACTATCTCATCTGTTCACCCAGGTTTATGGGAAATCAGATTTCTGCACTCTTGGATCATGTTCCTCAAGTCTCGAACTTAGTCACCAGTCAGGTTCATTCATGTCTTTGATCATTTTTCGCATCGCTGCAGTGGTGTCTTCTATCTATCGATCCATCTTCTATCTAGATCTCAAAAAAATCGCAGTTTCGCCTAAAAGGCGAAGCATCAATTGCGATAGCAAATTAGTAGAGAGCTATACGGAGTAGGAAGAGTAGCTTTATCGGCTGCATAAACTTGGATGCATTCGCTTACTAACTTAATTAACAAGCTTTGTGTCAGTGCGCAGAAGCGAACATGAATAGATCACACTCGATGACCGAAGACCACTGTCAAAACGCTGGCGTGAGCACGCGCGGCCACCGCAGCGAGTGAAGGTTCGTACGATCTATCGCTTCAACGGAAACTGAGCGGCGAAAGCACAGCGCATACAAAGGTCAGAGCCGGGTGGAGATTGCTTCTAAGATACGGTGCGTGCGACAGCCCGCACCGGTGCAAAGTACAAGCGCAGTTGCGAGCAGAGTAGAAGCCACCCCTCCTCCCTCCCGCGCTGCCTTCCCGCTTTCCTCCTTTCGCATGGGAGATTGAGTCGCCAGTTCCACTTGTGCCCGGTTGCAATATACGCATTTGGTGCCTCAGCACAGCGTCGCCCTCCCCTTCCTCCCTACCATAACCCCACGGTCTGGCGCGCGACGGAAGAAGTTGCGTTTGCTCTCCGCCGTGCGTTCGCTCTCCGTCCCCCGCGCGCTTTCACTCGCACATATGGCGGGCGGCGACGATTTTAGTGCCCTTGGAGTTTATACGAAACCTCACGGCGACGGCAGAAATCCGCTTCAAGTGTGCGCATAATTGCTATCGCAATGAAACGGGGAACTCAAGCGGCATATCCTCGCGACTGTTAAGTGAGAGGCATATAATTGCTTGTCTGTCTAGGTACGGCTTCATCAAGTTTACGTGATATATCTTCACGTCCGTTTTGTGCCCTGTTATCTTGACTGCATAGTTAGTGTTCGTGAACCTTTGGGAAACGTCGCCCCCCCCCCCCCAATACACATGAAGCTTGGTCGCTTGTGAAGGCCGCAGCAGAACCACACGATCGTTCACATGCAAAAAGCACTTCTCTGGCTGTTCAATCAGAGTATGCTTTTGCCTTCAGCTGTGCGGTGCTCATGCAGGCCTCCGCCGCGTCCTACGATCATTCTTTTGAGCAGTCGGAGAACGTATTCAACGACAGTCGTCTCCTTCTCACCCCCTGTCAATGTTTCATTAAGCATCCGGAGGGGTGATCGCAGTTCGCGGCCATGCACCAGTTCAGCCGGGCTAAACCCGGTCGACTCGTGCGGCACCATGCGTAAAGCAAATATTGCAGCGTGGAGGCAGCCTTCCCAATCACCAGAGTATTCACGACACAGAGTTCTTCGCACTCGTTTTAGCTCTGAGTGCCACCGTTCTACACTGTTGGTCTGGAGATGGTGGATGGAACTTTGAATTATCTTTATTTCACATCGCTCCTGAAAAATTGTAGTGAAAGCGACTCTAAAGGCACTGCCCTGGTCACTTTGGACTTCTGCCGGAAAACGCACACAAGGAAAAACGCTCAAAACTCCACCAACTATTTCTGATGAGCAGAGTTCTCTCAGAGGAATGGCCTAGGGGAATGTAGTGGCGGGACAAATCATTGTGAACACGTACTTGTATCCCGAGGATGTTGTAGGCAGCGGTCCCACTGTATCAATGATAACACGGCGAAATGGCTCGGATATTACAGGAACCAGCTTCAGCGGTGCTTTCCACTTATCATTAGGTCTCCTCACGCGCTGATATACGTCAATATGCATGACGACATACGCATAACTGAACAACGTTTTCTGCGTTGCTGAAACATCCTGACCAGTAAAATTCTTGCAGCAGCACGGCTTTAGTTTTCTTTATGTCCAAGGGCCCCAACCATGAATTATCATACCCCATACGGAGGATGTCTGCCCTGTATTTAGGTGGTACCACCAGCTGTTCAAAATATCTCTGGCCCTTGTCTTGATAGGCGCGAAACGAAATTCCCTGCCGTTTAAAAACATTTGACGTTCTTTCGCGCTACACACTCCTACTGGCACGTGTCCAGCCCCCTGATACTTTCATCTGCCATATGTTCTATAACGTCCCGGTCAAAAGAAGAGGAAGTGAAGAGCGAGACGAAGAAGATGATCGAAAGAAAACAGTAAACAGTTGATCATTCTCGGATCCTTTATTTTTCATTTGGCGCAGCCCAAAAGGATGTGGATAGAGGTACAAGTTGGTACTACTACAGCGGGACAACCGTACGTCACGTCATACCAAGCCGAAGATGAACAAGTTGAGGTCCAGGAGACAGCGACATCACTGAGCCTGCTCCAGTTCATCGCAAGTAAGGCTAAAGTCACCGAGGCGGTTCTCGTCAGCTGAGGTATGTGGAAGATTAATATCAAAATATCCGACTATGAAAAGCGCTGCAGACACTTATCAAGTAGCAAGCCCTTTCGAAATGAGAATAGGTAGGACATTGCTATGCTTATGGAGAAGATGTTGAAAGTGCAGGCGTCTCAAATTGAGCAACATGGACAATTTCTTGCTATGGTAACAGAGACTCTACGCGCTAACAATGGTCCCAAAGCTGAATTAGTCAAGCTGGATAAGTTCGATGGTGGGACCGCATCGGTAACCGCTTAACTGAAGTTATTTGAATACGCTTATGAAAAGAACTGCTGGTTGACGTCGCAGGATGAAGTGCAAAATATGAGACTGTTTCTTGTACACAACGCCAAGAAATGGTTGGAGCTCCGCATAACAAACCATTAGGACAACGCCTGGGATCACTGGAGAGCAAGTTTTATCTCTGCTTTTGATCATAACCCGGTCGACCGATGGGATAAAGCTATATTTAATGAACAACGCTCAAGTTCACTAATTGACTATTTCTACGAGAAGAGACGGCTGTGACAGTTAGCAGATCCTACTTTGTCTAACTCATCTATTGTGCCGTTAGTCATCCTCGATATGACAAAGGAATGCCAAAGGCAAGTGCAAATAAGGTCGCCCAACACAATTGAAGACCCACTGGAGTTTCTTAAGGACGTTTTCCATGAAGCCCCTGGGCACGTTGCACAGCATAATTGGATCCATCCAGCCAGACTTCATCTGAATAATACAGCGACAGCGATGACAACATCCACCAGAAGCGCAGCTTCTGGCTATTCCCCTTGTAACCAAGATGTCAAGGAGACAAAAAACGAGTAAACATGGACGCACGGCGCCACTCATGTAACCAAAATGAGGCTGTCTACGTAATTCGATCAAACGTTTTGCAAACGGCACTGCTTATTAACGGAAATGAAGAGGTGCCCTAGTCGACGCAGGAGCTTCAGTGAGTCTGATTAAGCAAACCATAATGAAGGCAGATAACATGCGACAAGGTAAATAACGGTTAAGAACGACGATGGATCGTCTCGAACACTGCACACCTGGACTACAGTCAATATACATTTGGCTAAGGAGGCCTTCACCGTAGAAGCGCGGGTTAAGTGGGTTGTCGAATTGTTGTTTATACTGTCAAGACCCAACATGAAGAAGCTGTGAATGAACATTTATTGGAAAGATAAAGTGACTCTAGACTCCCTGGTTTCAAGTGTCCAGACACCGCCACAGACGAGAACTGCCAAATGCGCTAATTGTAAATAGGCAATTTTTCCCGAACTTATATGCCTCGATACATATCCACCTGCAGCTTCTGTACTCGAAGTACCTATTGAACTTCGCGACACTACTGTTGTACGTAAAAGAGCCTACAGGATTGCTGATGAAAAGAAAGTATGCCTGAAACAAGAGCTGCAACAAATGCTGAACACTGGAATAATAACGCCCTCAACTTCACCTTTTGCGTCTCCTATAACTATTGTCCCTAAAGAAGATGGTCTACTGCGACTTTGTACTAATTATCGGCAAATTAACACCCAAACAGAATTGTACCCATTCACTATGCCTTTGATTGATGAAATCATTAATGATACTGGAGGATGCCAATGGTTTTCATGAATGGATTTGTGCAAAGATTATTTGAAGTACGTCAAAGAAGTACACGGGATTTATAACGCCATTTGATACAACCGTCTGCCATTCTGTTGAAAGAACTCGGGCGCTTGGTTTCATTGCATGATGAACGGGGTACCCAAAGATTTTAATAGGAGATATCTGCAATGTTTATGTCGATGACATAATGATTTACTCCAGTACCGAGGAAGAGCACTGTTCCCACGTCTCTGAAATGCTAGAAGCATTGAGCAAGTCACACATGAAGATAAACAAGAAGAAAACTGAATTGTTTTAGAGAAAGGTGGTGTTCCTTGACAGAGTCCGGGATGGCTTCACGAAGACGACGAAGCAACAGTCCGTACAACGAATCAAGGAAATGCATAAACAAGGAAATGCAGAAGTGAGCTCGAGCACCAGCACGCAGTCATTATTTTATGGCCTTCATACCTCCAAGATCATTCTTTCGTTGGCATCTCATCGTCAGCCTTCCATCGTCAACACTTTGCTGGTCTCACTGCATTGTCAGTTATCCTCACGCAGCCATCTTTGAGCCGACATCGTCACAACGTGATTGTTATGCCTTCATCATCCGTCCTTCATCATCATGGCATTGTCCTTGTTGTGACGCTGTCGAATAGTTGCCATCATACCGTCGTCGTCGTTTCATCGTCACCATTTTGTGGTGGTGATTCCAATGTCATAATTCTACTGCTGTCATGTCTTCCTGATGACGAGGTCACCATCAAACAGTCGTCGTACAGTCCAATAGTACATTTTGTTGCATGTCAGACTGTCCTACCTTTTCACAACAACATTACCTTGATCAAAAGAACACGACGCCGAAAAAATCCGTCTACTGTGTAGAAGTATTTCATCAATATGCGCGAATCTTCATGTAAATGCCGTCAGGTTTTAAATTAAGCATTTCGCGGCACGTACATATACCGCTTGGTTGTCGCTGAGGCAAGGCCAATAACTTGTGAACAGTTCGAAAATAAAGCAATCAATAGCCGTATTAGATTTATTTGAAGAAAAGTGGCGCAAATTAATTGGCAAGATATTTGCAGGGTTGTTTATGCGTGCAGTTTCCCTCCATTCAGAAAATCGAGACAATGCCCAAGCATGGTTGACATTTAAACGTTCAAAAAACGATTACCATCATTCAGCATAAAGAAGTTACTCATGAAAATTCGACTTACGCGGTTTGTCTCTAATAAGACCCACAACAAGACAACTAGCCTCAGCCTCCACCAGAGTGTAATCCTTACGTATTACGGGTTGTCTTTGCCCTGCAAGTAGAAGTCCCATGGTATAAAACAATACATCTGCTACGGGAGGCTATACAGCACACAATTATTACTACTAAAAAGTTGGTGTCCATCATGTAAATGCACAGCGCATACCTAGAAATTCCTATGTCGCATTGGAAGCATGTGTTAAGTCTGTCATGCAAATTCAATGCATTGTCTTAATTTTTAGGAAGGGGTCCTTACTTATTGCCTAAAAGATATACAACGCAAATGTTGATTGATTGCATGGCATAAATGCAGGTATTTGTTGGTAAATGTGACACGAAATAACGAAAAACTTGAAATGCAAAATGAACAAGCAGCTCTTTGTGTCCTCACACACACAAAAAAAACAAGGAACAGTAGCATGGTTTTAGAAGGGCGCAACAAGGAAGACGACAGACGAAAGAACACACGTACGTGTACGTGTGTTTTTTCGTCTGTCGTCTTCCTTGTTGCGCCCTTCTAAAACCATGCATCCGTACCAACTCGCCCAATTGTCAGTGCTACTCAAGGAACAGTAGGACACAAACTGATACAGGCGAAGCTGTGGTCTAAAAAGCTCAGATTTTGTCTGGCACGGCAGTAGCCTTATGAGCTTGCATGCGAGTCGACTGTGGCAATCTCAGAATTCGCTTATTACAAACAAAACCAGAACTCTCAAAAAATATTTTATGTCAAGAGAACGTCATTAGCAAAAATACACAAGGCTATCCTGTGTAGTTGCGAGAACAGCAGCGCTCACTAAATACACTAGCATATGAATATTGAAAGAGTGATTTAATGGAGGTTCACGAATGTGAAAGAAGCGTCACCAAGTTCTGTAGAACCACTATTACATTCGCTGATGTCTCGGAATAACAGATTATTTAAAACAGGAAAATGGCGAGCTGATTAAGCGGCTAAACTACAGCTCACCAACAATAATAAAAGGAAGTTCCGAATTCTTACGACAAGCATGTCGGCAAAAAAAATGAGCTCACAATACGAAACAGGTTTTGCTTGCACTTCGACATGCATGAACACAAATCTACTCCAGCTTGGTTTTGGCTTCAGTAAACTTTCCTAACGCTAAGTGTGACAAACATGTTTGAAGCTTCGTGCGGTAGTGTTCAAACTTGGTAACGAATTTCGCCCTCACTACGAGACTCACCATTCGCCACTTCAAACACTCAAAAAGTCAACCTATTTTCTTGTATTCCTCAAGACACTGCTTCCTCCGGCTCACTACGCTTCTTTGTCGGCCGTCTTGGTACTTTCCGACGTACCAACTGTTACTAAAATGAATAGAATGCCTGTACTTACAGCAAATGCGACGTCTTAGCCCAATGCCATCGTTTTCGCGAGTGTGTTTCCGTACGCCTTTGACATGAGCTACTCAATTATTATTCGCGAATGTGTTGCTCTTGTCTCAGCTTTTCCAAAGCATTGACCATGCCGATACTATTCAGAGTACATTGACCGCCCACCATGACATTTCCTTATATACTTTCAAAACTAGTACAGTTTGATTAATCCTCTCTGCCCTTGCAAGAACAAACCTATCCATCATCTAAAAGACGGACAAGGACTATTAGGATATTTATAAATAGGATAGTGTGCACCATGACGCGAACTCTCGAAATCTCGCTACGATATGGTCACTGTGACTGTGAAATTGAGAAACAATTGAATACGGCTTTTGCATGTCTCAGTAGCTGCACATTTGAAACGTGCTGCGTTGGTATAGTTACCTGCATCAACATATAGAGGAGCTTGAATCTACTGAAGTTTTCGTGCGCGTCGTCACGCAGAAGTACAGCACCGTATGTATGCCTGTTTCGCCGAGGCTTCTGATTTCTTAGTAATTGTACCAAGACACCTGTGCTCCAAATTGCGATCGAGCTTCAGGACGCGCCATAGAAGAAGTCACCATGGTACGTCTCGTGCATATTACCACCTGCACTGCAGCTTCTTTTTGAGCGAAACTTTATAAGCTCACACGTTTCCGCGGTGGTAGTGGTGGTGGTGTCACGTTGAAAAGTGGGTCGATCCTGGTGATAGTGCAGAAAGGGTCCAAGCTCAATGGCACATACCAGGGACACAAAAGAAAGAGAGAAAAAAAATATAGAAAGAGAGAGCGAAAGAAAGAGAGAAATAAATAGAGAAAGAAAGAGAGAACGAAAGAGAGCAAGAAAGAGAAAGAGAGAGAGCGAAAGAAAGAAAGATAGAGAGAAAGAGAAAGAGAGAGAGAAAATCACCAGCCCTTCCCCTGTCGAGAAAATGGGGGTAAAAGAAGCTTGTCCTGTGTGTACTTAACTACTACTTTCCTTTCCCTTTCCTACTACTTTTCGTTCCCTTTCATGGTATTTTTCGTTCCTTTTCCTTCAACTTTTGTTTCCCTTTCGTACAACTTTTCCTACCATTGCGTTGTATGTTTCCCTCCCTCTATGCATGCATTTAGTAAACGTTTGTTTTATTACCGTGACATGTCGTGAACATTAAGTTACCTTGACGAAGGTCAGCTACACACACGAGAAGCTTCGCTTACCCCCATTTTTTTCCTTGCTCTAGCCTGATCGGTACCACTACTGTGAACGGCTGCGAACTCTGCCACCCCCAGATCAAGCTATATAGGCCCCTGCTGGGCCCCAGAGCACTTCTTACGTTTCGCTTTGGTCCTTCTTGGTCGTGTCTACACATCTGATTCCTGAGAACACTCCGCCGTCGTCGCTACCAATCACGCCACACGCTGCGCAATCACACCAACGTTTCCGACAAGCTCAGGTGCAGAAGTCGCGGATTTTGTCCTCCCCGATGTAATTTTATTGCGCGGTGCCCCGTAGCAATCCTGCGCTGCAGTTCCACAGAACACAAGATCGCGCCATTTCATGATGCTCAAAACAAGATCACTGAGCGATTATACAGGACCCTGAAAGATATGATTTCCAAATAGGTACAAGCCAACCACCTTGATTGCCCTTGCCTCCTTGCACACTGTCAGAGATGATATGTAGATATAATTATTCGAGCCGCAATAGAACTCTATAGTCTTCATCCTACCTCTTGCTCTGCCTCAAACCTGCTTTAACATGCCTTACATTCATTACGCTGCCCCATCGAGAAGTAATCGTCCACAAGACGCAATGGCCGTGCCATAACATGCGCAGCTGCTTGCTTGTAGTTGGTATGCTGCTTCCCCAGAAGCCAAGAAGTGTTTTTATGACCTGTCCAGAAAGTGGGTGGGGTGCTGCCCCTCTCTTTCGAGAATACCTGCTCTTTAGCGCTCACAATACTAAGCGTGCAGCAATGGCCACCCAACAATACTGAGCATCCATCGATAAAAGCCGTGCCCCTCCCCCCGTGGAGGATACCCTCGATCCACCCCTGGTTCTTAAGTGCGCCCACGGTCCTCGTCACAACCATGGTGGCTTTGCTGAAAGGCTCGTTTCTCGTTATGCGGCCTAAAACGGTGTGCTTAGATAAGTTATTGGCATTAGGTACGACATCGTGCCCGCCGGTTTTACTACGTGATCCTCTCCTGCAGAGCCAAGCTCTACCACCCTTCCTCTGAAGCAGTTGCTTAAAGAAGCCGGGAGGGCATTTATGCGTATGCGAGTCGCGCCGGAAACTTTACGAAGATTGTAGCTGCTGAATGAATGACAAGGACGCGCCTTGCTCAGGCTCATAAATATTTCCCCGCATACTACCACGCAGGAATATTCCTGACGTGCCTGAATATGCGTCGTTGCCTCATAATATTAGCATACAAATGAAAACAGAGTTGCTACTGTGTAATCTATTGGGAAGAATCAAGTGCCGGCGGAATCCCACAAAAGCTATAACAATTTTTATCCTATGCAGTGAGTATTTACAGGAAAATGTTCACCGAATGTTTTAAAAAGCACCTGATAAACAACAAGAATGTGCCAAGGACGATATGCCTTCTCTACTTATGTGGACAGTTAAGGGGTCAGATAATTCTTACTGTCAGCCTGGAGAGTGATTGTCGGATTTCGGCCCCACATGGAGGCATACCAAATGGCGTACCTGAAATAAAGCAGAAGAATAGATGATGGTTTAAGCGGGATACTTACGTTTCAGATCAACACATTTCTGGTATCACTCCTAAGTATCAGCAACGTCACCGGATGCGTATTTGGGTTGCGCATTGATTTAACTGAGCTGGATAGCGTCTGCAGCATGTGTTCTCATTTTCGGTCAACAATACAGAAGAAATATCTCAAGCGATAGCTGGTGTTCAAAAGCAACTCAAATTGTGTTTCGCCAGTACAAAAGTCACAAGAAGATATAAAAATGTACCTGACTCGTGACAATAATTTAAAAGTTAAACCTCGGGATTCCTTCCTTTTGTGCAAGAGACAAGTATGAAATGATTGTGCTTAGACAAAAGCACAAAAGCAAGACAGCGTCGGATTGATGCGTTGAGTAGAGCCTAGGAACAGGAAGTATCCCTTCTTTCTCCGTTTCTAAAGCCGTCGAAGAAGCTGTTCTGGTTACCGGACTCTTCGTAGTGGCGGCTGCGCCAGCCCGGGTTGCTGCACGTAGCTGTCCTTCTAAGCGATAAAATTGCCGTCCTTACTCTAAATCGTCGAGATAGTGAGCTCGAGACTGCGGTACCGAGCAGTGATTCTCTGGCAATGTTGGGAGGAGTGATGCTGATTGTGTCGCAGCAGTTTCCGTGTCGCCCACACTGTGTTCACGATGTGACTGGGAAGAATGTACTTCTCTTTGTAGAAGTCGGCTTGCATCCGGCGACTGGCCTTTGATGCGAGATCTGCGCGCGTTGCGCGTAGACTGCTTCGGCCTCGTGTAAGGCTGTAGGGGTAGATGAGTGGTCCAGCAACTGGTCTCTTGGGCATCCTCGTCGACTGCGACCTCCATACCTGTCGTGACTCAGGTGACCGCTCTCTTTTCTAAGGCTGTTCTTTGTCGCAGTCACTCGTCCCTCGGCGGTTTTCCTTGAGCTTGCGTTCTTGCTTAGTGAAATCGCTGTTTCCAACAATGGTGGTTTGCATCGTGGGCTCGCAGCTGTTCTCTAAAACTCTCAACCAGTCGTCCGCCTTAGCGTACCGCTTTGGCGACTTGTTGAAATGTCGTGTGTCGTCTTGGGAGATGGGCAGGCTGGACTTAAATTTCGAGCACGGGCTCGAACGAGGCTGGCAGGGGTCGTCAACGTTCTCGTCATGGCGGTTGGCCTGGCCGGCTTCTGTTGCGCCTTTCTGAGTGTCGATAAAAGTTCTGTGGCGTGGTCGTTTGTGGTATGATCACGATACTGAGGCCAACGCTAATACTGACGGTACCAGCGCTGGTAGACAAGGTTGGCATGGCCCGTGTCCCGCGGAGGTAATTTTCAGTAGGCACCTTAAACTGGAGCCCTGGTTCCCTTCTCTGCTCTCCACTTCCAATTGCAGGAACTCCATTACCTTCCGCACCTCCTCTTGCCGCAACCTCAGAGTAGCCCCGTCGTCGGCCTGTTTAGTTCATGCGTTGACGGTAGAGAATGGCGATATCTTCAGGGAGCGATCGCATACGGACTCGATGAAGTATAACCACGCATTCTGACAATGGAACTCCAAGGCTGTCGAGGCAGCTTGTACGAAAGTGAACCTCTTCGTAGAGTTCCCGCAGCTGCGATACCTCAGATGAGCGATCAATGGGCGCGATGACAAGCAAACAGTCCATCGGATCGTCAACGAGGGCAGTAAGACCGCCCAACCTGTCTCGAAGCATTTTCACTGCTACTGCGTGGTTCGCTTTCACAGGCGCACACCTTCGACTGCACGTTTCGCTGTGCCGCTTAAGTACGACCGTAAATACGCAAACTTCTCTATGTTGGACAGCTCGCGGTTCTTATGGATCGTTGCCTCGAAATGTTCCCAAAAGCCCTGCCACTCGCGATGTTCATCGGAGAAAACTGGTACCAGTAGTTTCGGTAGGGAAACTCGCAACGGTTCTCGGGAACTTCCTTGAGTGGAGACGCCTTGGGTGGCGGAGTCGCTCAGAACGCTTTGTGTGGCGTTGTCTCCGGCTCTTGCAGCAGAATTCAGAAGGAAACGGACTCGGCTCATGGTGCGGCGGATCTTGTCGTGGTACTCCAAAGGTACGGTGGCTTCCGCCTCACACGCGTCACCATCGTCTATGAAGTCGGCAATCTTCTCGTTGAGTGCTGCTAGCACTGACTCCTTGTCCTGCAGGTAATCCAAAATAACTTGCAGGTCGAATGGCAAAGGATGGTCGGCCTGTAGCGCTTCGGTAGCGGACGAGGTGAGCCTTGTAGCAGCGGCTCTAAGTACGCCTCTGCTGCGTCGCAGTCAATCAATCGTCGGTGCAGGACGCCAGTATTCTCCTAGGCTTTACGGCACCAAAAACTATGTTGGAAACAGAGACTGACGTATGCCGTTTATTCAACCAACTGCGCCAGATGGCGCTAGCACAAGCCGTCGCCTTTTTTGGTCGCGGCCCCTTCACTGCCGTCGGGCCGGAAGTCTCCGAAGGGAGGGTGAGCAGGTGGAGCGGCCACGCTTTACTGCGGCTGCGTGGTCCCGCTGGTATGGTAGGCTGCGGGGGAGGAGGGCGGGGCGCGTTCTGCGCCGCAAGCGGCCATCCGCACGGCTGTATCTTGAAAGCCATCAGAGGCGGGAACAGAGTCCACCATCCCCGTGTTTTCGCGGCTAAGATCGCATTGATGCGAGCGCCGGCACGAAGCTCAACTCGCTCGCTGCTGCCGCTGCGCTGGCTGACTCCAGCGTTTCGCCAGCTAGTTTCCGCAGTCATCGAGCAAGATGCGTTCAGTTTTCTTGTGCACGCGTAACACCATGCTTGTTAATTTAGTTAGTGTGCCTATGTTAACAAGTTTATACGAACGATAAAACTACTATCCTTACTTTGTACAGTTGTCCACTAATTTTCTATCGCAATCGATGCTTCGCCTTTCGGGAGAAACTCCGACTTTTTTATACATGTTATATATTCATTAAAGCGCAATATATAAAAAATTCAAACACTTAACTAAGTTAATATCTGCAAATGTTATAAAATTCAGTAAACAATTAAATACACACCAATTAGCGCATACATATTCAGGTAAGAACATTGACACGTACCTTGACACTAACTCAGGCGTACCGGTGGAATTCTGGAAAGACAAGAAATTGAGAAGTACAAAGTGACACTTTTAATGAATATAACGCAAAGAGATATAAACCATTTCGCATTTGGAGCTATATTAGGGGAAACCCTGGTACTAATGATTTCAATATGCTATAGAGAAGTGTTCAAATCTCGTACTGCCAAAAAGAAGCAAAAACGGAACATCCATTGAAAATTCAGTTTTATTATGTGTGAGCCCTGTGAATGTCAAAAGACCACCGTATCCTATCTGGCACTATTCCAGTCAACGACTGACAATGTCAATAAAAATTACAGTTTATTTGAATTTAGCAATAGGAATGACTTCAAACATCCTGGCTTACTTGGTCGCAATAAGACCACTCCTCATAACTTGCGTGCATTTTATGTCTTTACCGCTGCCCTTCATTTACTTTCTGGTCATAATAGAGGTAAGAAAAATGAATAACTACGAAGGACCTTCACATGAGGCATCGAGCGATCCTAAGGCAACCTCCTCTGACTCCGTTATCTACTTTTGAAATCAGGCGAAATGCATACGTCACCCGTTATATCCCGGGAACAGCATTCTCTGGAGTTGTGGTCGGTGCCGAGATTGTTTCCACTTTAGTTAGCCCATGGTGGTCGCTTTTGGCCACCGCAGTTTATGCGTTTGTTACTTGGCCTGTGTACTATAGGAAGCGCTGTTGCCGTTACGACGGCAACGCTAGTTCCAGAGCATCAATGTAATTACAACATCCAAGTGGCCGCACCAGTGGCCACATGTATGTTGAAAGCAGACGAAGAACTCGCTACTGCTGTGAGATGTGACAAGAACACGCCACCTTTTCTGGCATTTATCCGGTTTATTTTTTAAAATATAAATTGTGGTAGATATTGTCGCGATACGCTCGCTCTTTATTTTTCTTTCCACCATGACGTCACGGAACGCATACATTTGTCAATTTGAAGAGTTCAACAATAGAAATTAGAGAGCGCAGAGTGTAAAAATGTATATGCAGATTAATGACGTCTTTCAGTTTTGTGTGATACGTGATATAATACCACGATTTGCTTATGTCTCACGCGGAGTTAAAGATAACATCAACGTATCAGCATACCGCCCATGGTCGATTCAAATAGGCCATGAAGCTCAGGTGTAAAAGCAGTAGAGGACCAAATGTCACAGACATCAACAACGGCCGTTACGGGCTTTGGCTATGGGAACAGCGATTGAAACGCGACTCTGTGACAAGAGAACATATAGCTTATAAAGAAAACCAGATCTTTAAATAAAACAAAAATGCAAGTTGATTTCATTGAACGAAAACAAAAGTTTATTTTTTCTATCAGTGTGACAAGAAAACAAACAACTATATTTTACTACATAATTACCAATCAATACTTTTTCAGCGCCCGCTAAATATCACAGGCCTGCGCGGCACATGTAGCAAAGTCACAGCATAAGTTGGAGGAGCGGCTCGATATGAATCCCTAGTAAATTGATTGAAAATGGTAACCGCAAGATATGCGTGTAATCATTACAGGCCTATATTTATGTCCACCGCAGGACGAAGGCCTCTCCCTGCGATCTCTAATTACCCCTGTCTTGCGCTAGCTGATTCATACTTGCACCTGCAAAATTCCTAACTTCATCACCCCACCTAGTTTTCTGCCGTCCTGACTGCGCTTCCCTTTCTTGATATCCATTCTGGAATTCTAATGGTCCACCAGTTATCCATCCTACGTAATACATGATGATGATGATAATGATATGTGAAATGTAATGATTTAATTTGCACACAGTTAGCCAAAAAACGCTCAAGTGTGCTTTATGATCGGAGAAGTAGGTCGCGAAGGACATGCACAGGGCCAATAGGAGTACTTTGTTTTTAGTGAAAACAAAGTCCAAACAAGAGTCGGTTCGCGAAAAGGTGCATTGTGTATTTGACGCAAATGTCATGCCGAGTTCTTCTTGGACACACTGGATAGACCAGGCGTTTTGGGGGTCCTTTGTGCTAAAGGGGCAAATATCTTGTTCAGGAACGAAGCTATTTGACAGGAAGTCCGCAATCTTCCTATGTGAAGCACTTGGCAACCCAACAAAGGCCACCACAATGCCCAACTAGTTACGCACTGTACACACGTCGGGAATGTGTACTCCCGCTGCTACGACGAGTTTGAACGGCACACATTCATTAACGCGCTCGTATATTGCCACATCAAATTCCCAGTGCGCACTTGTATTTGTTGATATGATGCACTTGTAGCTGATGATGTCATGTGTACGACCCCCGGTATCGGAGAAACATAGAAACGATAAAGCTATGGCAAGGACGGAAGAAGAGAACGAAGTGCGCTTGTCTTTGTAGCAGCTCGTTGACGGCGCGGCCCCTTTTCATCAATTCAAACCGTTATACTGCGTCATGGACCCCCTCGTGTTATTGTGAGCGATCGCGGTCGCCAGTTCGTGGCCGACGTAGTCGAAGAGCTGTTGCGTCTCTGTGTTTGCCAGTTTCGCCATAAGACCCCGTATCACCGGCAGACAAATGGTCTAGTCGAGCGCACTAACAGAACATTGACCAACTTGCTTTCGGTGTACGTCGATTCCAGACGAAAAAATTGGGATGACATCTTGCTTTTATTACATACACCTACAACACCGCAAAGCATGAAACTACCGGCTACAGCCCTTTCTATCTCTCTTTATGTCAGACCACCCCGCAGCTTCCTTGACACCATTCTGCCTTTTACTACTCCACATGCGGCCTCTTCCATTGCCCAGACTCTCTACCGCGCTGAGCGAGCACGCCGCATAGCTCAGCTTAGAGCACTGCACGGGCTCGGGCTTTTTTCACGGGCTCGGGCCGGGCTCGGGCACGGCGTGTGCTCTTTGACCCGGGCCCGGGCTGGGCTCGGGTTTTTTTGACGCGGGCCCGGGCCGGGCTCGGGCTTTCTGCGAGTTATTCTCGGGCTTCTCTGGAAAACATGTATTTTTCGGTCTCGGGCCGGGTTCGAGCCGGTTTCGAGTCGGGCTCGGGCCGGGCTCGGGCTTAAGGTAAAGGGGTGGCGGGCCGGGCCGGGCGGGTAACGTAGATTATTTCCGGGCCCGGGCCGGGCCCGGGTCTCGCCATAAAAGTTTTGATCGGGCTCGGGCGGGCCGCAAAAATCGGCCCATGCAGTGCTCTAGCTCAGCTCCATACGTTGGCATCCCGGGACCGCTCCAAGATCAGCTACGATTCACGGCATAAGAATGTGTCGTACGCATTAAAAAGGCGACATAGTATGGCTTTGGACACCTCATCGCAAGCGCTGCCTGTGCCTGAAGTTTCTGGCTTGTTTCACCAGGCCTTTCGTCATCACCAATCACTTAATTGATGTGACCTATTCGATTGCTCGTCTGGTTTCTAATGGCTACCGGCTTAAGAAGACGCAGCTTGTTCACGTCGCTCGCCTGAAACGCTGTCATCCCCGTGACTCCGAGTGGACGCAACAGTTACTCGACCAGCGGGCTTCGCCTGTGAAGGGAGGAGCTGTTACGATGGGGTGCATTTATTTAAAAGATGAATTGATGAAAAGTGGTCGCGCCGACACCGAGCCGCTACAAAGACAAGCGCACTTCGTTCTCCTCTTCTTCCATCCTTGCCATAGCTTTATCGTGACAATATGTTGTCATGCATGACGTCAATCCTTATTAGATCTTGCCGTTGAGTGCGGGCGTTGGCCGACGCTGAGGCAGATGTTGAGAACTGAAGGTTTATTTAGATTATTTACAGTAATAACACAAAGTAATGAACAGTCATAAAGTCATCGACGGCCGACAGCAAATCGGACGCTGCAACCAGTGGCAATAAGAACGAATGTTTCTTCTCCCTGTCTCTCGCTTTTAACCCTTTCGGTCTCTCCGGGCAACTCCTCCTGTAAAGGCTTTATAAGAGGCGTTGCTCCGAGTTACGTCCTTTTCGGCCAATCATGGAACCAGCTCAGGTGTCATCATTTACCTCCAATGCTAGGGGCCCGTGCTAGTGCCGTCACATTCGGCCAATGGGGACGCTCCAAGGGGTCCATTGTCCGATGATTGACTTGCCTCCGGCGTTGCCTCCTCGCCTCAACTCTAGGGGACGGGTTGCTCTCGAACGAAACTTCCAGATCCTCAAAGCAGCTTTGCTCGGGACCAAGGTCAACTACCTGGAACCGTGCCAGCCTCCCGTTTCGGGAAGAGTCAAGCAGGGGGGGGGGGGGAGACAATAGCTCGACGTGCGGCGCATGAGGTGGCGGTCGCCAACCTGTCTGACGGGTCCGGTAACGCTGTAGACGCGCCCAGGCGCACTATAATTGGAATGCGACGGCGATGAAATATGGTCGGGGAACTTAAGTGATGCCAGGAAAAGGGTCCGTATTCAACAGCCTGTGTGGAGCCAGAGAACGTACGTTGATGGAACATATGGTTAATCGGTGGGGCTGATCGAGCAGTGCAAAGTAGCGCTCTATGATTGTGTCAAGGCGATGGTGTTTAATTCTGAGAAATTCGACATGCAGTGCTTCATGTGGGTTTTCGCCGGCGTGGTAAAAGTGGCAGTCGTCTTCAGCGTTGGTGATGAAAAGACCACCGAGAGAAATGGCTCAACTCAGTGCCACGTACAAAATTTTCGGGTGGTGACGATTGTTGCAATCGTAAACAACGTCAGTATAAGTGCCTTACTGAGACTTATGAACCGTTATTACGCTAGTCTGTACCACGGGAAGCTGTGTGTGGTGACATGTAATGTTAACCTTATGGGTTCAACGTTGTGGCCATCGTGTGTTGTTTAATTCATACCCACTCAGAGGGAACGCGCGTTTGTTCTCTGCCCCGCATTCGCTCCTTGTGAAAGCGCGCGTCCCTCGCGCCCTTTCACTCGCACATACAGCGTCCGGCGCGTGGCGATGATTTCATTGCCGTTGACGTCATATGGAACCTCACGGCGACGACGATGGCAGAAATCCTTTTTGGGTGACCATATAATTGCTATTGCAAGAAAACGTTGAGAAGAGAGAAGGCGGTAAAGGACTTCTGGCGCTGCTCGACGAGTTCCCCGTTCTGATATTGTCGAAAACATCCGAGCGGCCCCCAGAGGCACCGGCACAAGTCACCAACGCCGCACGCGTTCGATGCGAACGCGGGCAAAACGCCGACGGCGTCTACAACAGTTCTGCGCGTTGCTGGTGCTGGTGCATGTCCAAGTTTATACAGCTGATAAAACTACTATCCTTACACCGTATAGCTCTCTACTAATTTGCTATCGGAATTGATGCTTCGCCTTTCGGGTGAAACTGCGACATTGTTTTGTTATATCCCTTTGCTTTATGTTAGGTGACGAGGAGGAGGGAGAGGACAAGAAGCAGATTTATAAAAGGGGAGGAAATGGAAGAGATGATTATTCCCTCAAACAGAAAAAAATCAATTGCACGTCAATTTCTGCAACAACTTCAAGCACGCAGAGAATCAGAGGCTATGGTCGATCTGTTATTACTTTCACTGCAGCATGTCACTCATCCCGTAGCCCCGTGAGAGTAAAAATGAGCTAGGATGGTGTAAACTGGTCTGAATCCACCAAGTTCGAAGGTACCGCATTGGTCTGTTTTTGTGTACTTCACCAAATACAACATGCAGTAGTAGTAGTAGTAGTAGTAGTAGTAGTAGTAGTAGTAGTAGTAGTAGTAATAGTAGTAAACTTTATTTGGTGTTTTGTAACCAAGTCCCAGAGGGTGGATCCCTCAGTCCAGGGCCTCATTTGCTACTGCTATCCGGCTGGCCCGGTCGATCAGGTATCGCTGGTCGTCGAAGGCTGTGCTCGAAAGAGCGGCTTCTCACTTGGATGGGGACGCTTTGGGTGTTCTAGGTAGGCCGGGTGGTCTGCAGCATTCAAACAAGATTGATCTGCATCTTCTGTCGAGCCGCCATTTCTCCATGGCGTTGCACCAGTAACACACCCGCAAGTACTCAGTATTGCTCAGGAGCAATACCTCACTGTCTCTTTCCAAATGACGATAAATATTTTACTGCGAAGCTGTTAAGGGCTCAGTCTCTGATGGTCGTGTCTGCGTATAGACAAAAAAGTTGTCGCAGTTTCACCCGAAAGGCGAAGCATCAATTGCGATAGCAAATTTATACAGAGCTATACGGAATAAGGATAGTAGTTTTATCAGCTGTTCAAACTTGGACATGCAGCAGTACCGGCAACACAAAGAACTGTTGTCGACGCCGTCGGCGTTTTGCCCGCGTTCGCACAAAACGCGCGCGGCGTTGGTGACGGTTGCAGGAGCCTCTGGGGGCGGCTCGGAGTTTTTTGACGAGATTAGAACGGGGCACTCGTCTAGCAGCGTCGGAAGTCTTTGCCACCTTCTTTGAAGTCATTGCCCCCCCCACGGCCTTTCGCGTGTCTGAAGAAGTCGCGTTTGCTCTACATATATGGTGATTCTAAGAGACGCTTAATTCTGCAGCCTTTAAGGGAGCACGGCTATGCGCGTTTGTCCTCCGCCGTGCGTTCACTCCCCGTGAAAGCACGCGTCCCTCGCGCCCTTTCACTCGCACATACAGCGTTCGGGTTTTGGCGCTGAGCCGTGCTCCCTCAAGGGCTGCAGAAGATAGCGCCAACCTTTCCCTTTCCCTCAAGAACCACTTATCGATCGCGGCAACGATTTCATCTCCATTGACGTCATACGGAACCTCACGGCGACGGCGACGCCGACGGCAGAAATCTGCTTTGGAATGTCCATATAATTGCTATCGCAATAAAACTCATTCGCCGTAAGCTGTATGTGCGAGTGAATGCGAGCGAGAGACGCGCGCTTTCACGGGGAGCGAGCGCACGCTGGAGAGCAAACGCGACGTCTACCGTCACACAAAAGGCCGTGGGGGACGGGCGCAGAGGCGACGTTTAGCTTCAGCACCAAATGCATATCTTGCGACCGGGCGCAAGGCGAACTGGCGACTCAACCACTCATGCGACAGGAGGAAAGCGGGAAGGCAGCGCGGGAGAGAGGAGATTTAACACAAAAGGCATGCGCTGCCGGTGTTTTGTTTTGATGAGATTTGTTTATTGGCTGCCATTATCAACATTATGAGGAGCTGTATAAACTTGGACATGTAAAAGCAACACGCAAAACTGTTTTCGATTGCGGTGGCGTTTGCCCGCGTTCGCACCGAATGCGCACGGCGTTGGTGACGTGTTTATGAAGAACGTGCCAACCTTTGCCGTACACCCCATGGCCATGTACCGTAGCGACCATAAAATCATGGTCCCCGTGGTCATTGAAATGAAAACTACCGGATCATATTTATTTCTCTTTCTTTAATAGTTCAAATAACCAATTACACGATCACATCTTAATAGTCGTAATTGGAAATACATAATTCCCACCAAAGCACAGCTTCGCTGTTCTTCCATCTACACCCCAGTGGAAGGGCTGACAGTGTTTTTTAAACCGGATTTCTTATGTCATATGTATGCTAAAGCAATAGCAGTGTTTTCATTTATTAAGGAGAAAGCCTTAGACGGCTGATAGCATGAGAAATCCGATCACCGGCGTTATGCAGTCCGGCGTTATGTCCCCAAAATTCATAGGGAGTCGAACTCTAGAGCTTTGGTGGGAGTGCAACTCACTACCCGTGGTACTAATAAAGCGAATTCAATGAAGATCACGACCTTTGGTGGGATTCGAACCGGCGACCTTTGGTGGGGGTCGATCCCATGACCGTTGGTGTAAATTAGGGCGAATTAGGCTATCAATTTCTTTCAAGAAAGCACGAAACCGAGGTGGAGAAGCGTCAGCTCAAGCTGTGGTGTTAATTAAGGCAAAGTAATTAAGACACAGTTGACATGTATAGAGTTAATAAGGGCCCGTTAAGCCCCGACCTTTGGTGGGAGTCGAACTCAATTAGAGATATGGGTGAACCGGCGATATCTCTATGTTGGATTCCAACTGCTATCACAAACGTCGAGAGTCGAGCCCAGGACCTTTGGTGGTAGTCCAACCTTTGACCTCTGGTGGGATTCGAACCCTTTGGTGTTAAGCCGAAGTTGGGTAAAGCACTCGAACCCATGACCAATAACAGAGATATGGGCGAACTGGCCATATCACCAAGTTGGATTTCAATTGACTCACTACCTTCGGTGTTAATAAAAACAAAGTTGTTTAAGGCACGACTAATTAAGATGGCGTTGATACAGACACTCGATCCCACAACCTTTGGTGTTAATTAGGGCGAAGTTAATTGGGGCGCAGTTAATTAAGGTATACTTATTTAAAGCACTACAACCCACGACCTTCCATGGGAGAAAACAAGTAATAGGAAGTAAAAACGCATTGGAATGAAAAGGTCAAGTAATGTATTGAATGTCTCGTGAGCAGGCAGGCTTTCGCCTTCATCCTCTTTAGGGTATGCTAAAGTGACTGTCAACTGTTTATCCACATTAGTAAAGTTTTGTGCGTCAAAGAGGTGAAGGCACTTGTGCAGGATGTAGAAATTTCTGTATAATGGCAACCATTTCCTCTCGCTCTGATAAATGTATAGGAATTTCATATTAGCAATACGTGCAACAATAATCCCAAAGCGTATGAGGAATACTTATATTCATTAGTTTCTTCTCTATCCACCATTCTGTGCGTCGGTAAACTTTTAATTACCCAAACTCATTTTAATAAGCTGACCTGACAGACGACTTGAGTACTTACCGGCTCGGTGACATAGTATGTGATATTGTGGGAATATCCATCCTTAACATTGCCGGTTTTTATAGAAGACCAGCAAATATAACGACCTTGGTACCAGGCATTTTCTGAGGAAACTAGGAATAGTGTATCATTGCCGCCCAGAAGCTGCAAAAAAAGAATGCAATTGTCAAGATTTGTGCAAAAGAAAGAAGAGAGAGTTATTTCTGAAAGAATCAGCACTCAGGCTAATTTTATATTGTTACCAAGCGCTGCTCGAGACGAAGCTGAGGACAGTACGGACGAAGACGACGCTCTCTGATGTCGCGCGGATTGGTTTTTCCATCTTGTATGTTTTGTATGCCAGTGGACGCATTGTATGAATGAATGAATGAACTTTTATTTCCCTTTTTAAGAAAGGGGAGGGGCCGGGGGAGATAGGGAGGCCTGTGTGCTCCATTCTTAGCACCTTCTGCTGCCAGAAGTCCGCCTACCAGTCGTGGTAGGCCTCCGCTACCTCCTCAGCCCACCTCAGGACTCGGTCCTGCAGGGTGGGATCGGAGCTGCGCAGGGCAGTCTCCCACAGCTCCTCACTACTAATTAATGTTTTGAGGTGGCGGGGGAGGGTGTTTGATGGGGCATTTCCACATGATATGGCAGAGATCTGCTGTCTGGACAGTGCAGAAGCGACACTTGGGTGTCGGGTATCTGTCGGGAAAGAATAAGTGGAAAATGCGTGGGGTAAGAAGTCCGAGTTTGTAGTTGGCGCCAGCATATTTCTCTCTGGCACGTGCTCGACACAGAGAGAGGTAGATACGTTAGGCATTGGTGTTTTTAATGTGTGCAAATTTCATGGAATGTGATGAGTGCGTCTTTATTGGTCTGTTGTTGGGAGTCATTGGGTTCTAGGGTAAGGCCCACATTTCCGTCCACTCGGTCCGTGAATCCTCGAGCAACGGCATGAGATATTTCTTTGCCTGGTAGTCCTTGATGTGCTGGAGTCCAGATGAGAGCGATATAGTTTTGCGGCGAGTGTGCGACTAGTAGAGAGTGCGCGAGGTTTGTAATGTAGCGGCTACTTAAGTTCCGGATAGCAGTCTTCGAGTCACTGATGATGACATCGCAATGAGGTAGCCCCGATGCGAGTGCAATGGCGGCCTCTTTTGCGTCACCCGCTGAGGTGGTCTTGACTGATGCTGAACGAACAGTGTTGCCCTGCTTGTCTACGACCACGATAGCACAACGATGTTTAGTGTTATAGGTTGCGGCGTCCACATAGTTGACTCCTTCCGCCTGTTCATAGTGGCGTTGTAGCGCCTTGGCTCGAACTTTCCGGCGTTAGACGTGAAATTCGGGGTGCATGTTTCTGGGTAGGGGTTGGATGTGGTATTGGCCATGTATTATCGGAGGAAGTTCATGTCGCTTGTTCTCGTTCGCTCGTTAAGTGATGGAGCGTAGTGAAGTTGTCTCAGGATCCCACGCGCAGCTTCAGTGGTGGAGAGTCTGCGATATTGCAATGATAGATGTGCTTCGGTTAATTGTCAAGGGTATTAATTGTGGCTGTGGCCGTCACCCTTTGTGTGGATGCTCTAATCGGAACACCAAGAGCGACAATGTGCATCTTGCGGATCAAGCAGTTTACAGTATCCACTTCCTTCCTAGAGAGTGAGAGATATTGTTATGAGACTGCGCGCAATGGGACAAAGATGACGTTGACCATTTGGCTGAAGACGACGACGATTGAAGAGATTGTCTTTCGGCCATCTTGGCAGTGCAACAGCTCGCTGTAGATATTTTGTAAATATATTTTCAGTTATACCGTTTCCCGTGACATTTTGGTGTAGGTGCTGGGTACTACTCAAGACGGAACTCCGTAGCGGACGTGTCCTGGGAAGTTCCACCATGTCAACAGGCTGGGATATTGCGTCAACCGCAACACAGGCACCACAGCCAGTAATCTTGATCCAACCCCGCCACCCAGGATCTTTTTGCTGCACCGACAACGTCGACGTTGATGACTGGATAAGGAATTATGAGCACGGTGCAACCAACAATCGGTGGGACCCGACAGTGACACTCGCTAATGTGGGTTTCTACCTAAGTGGGACAGCACGTGTCTGGTTTGACACTCATGAAACAGAGCTGACCAGCTGGGATCTATGTAAGCAGAAGCTTCGTGACCTATTTGGCAAACCAATTGGCCGCCAGAGCGCCGCTTTGAAGATCTCTCCTGTCGCGCCCAATCTCCAACGGAGTCGTACGTGTCGTACATCCTTGACGTTATCGCCCTTTGCCGCCGAGTTCATGCCACCATGACCGAGGCGGACGAAGTAAGTCACGTCCTAAAAGGCATTGCTGATGATGCTTTCAACTTGCTGGTCTTTAAAAACTGCTCGACCATTGAAGACATTATCAAGGAATGCCGGCATTTTGAAGCACTCAAGAGTCGCCGCATCGCCCAGCAATTCATGCGGCTTCCAAACACGGCCGCTACATCGTCCTGCGCAGACGTTCAGCCGCGCAGTCAGCAACCGACCACCGATAGCCTCGTCCGCATCGTTCGTCGTGAAATTGAGGCGGCGTCGCCACCTTCCTATTTCGCACGCCCTTCCGACGACTCCCGACCGACAGTCTCTTTAATCCAAGCCGTCGTGAGGGAAGAGCTGGCTAACGCAGGACTCCAGCCTGTTGCATCCCTGCCTCGCCCTCGGGTAAGTTCTGTTCTTCCGTCTTACAGAAATACAGCGACGTTGCGCCGCTATCGTGATCCGGCCCAGTGAAGAACGCAGGACGATAAGCCCATATGTTCATTGCCACGGCGTTGGACATATTTCCCGTCACTGCCGGTACCGCCAACCTTCCTCCCATCGCTCATTTTTTGACATTCGACGCGACGACAATCGACCCCTGCAGTTTCCCGCTCGTAACAGCTCACCGCTCCGAGACGCTCTTGTACCAACCCGCAGCTCCAGCCGTACACCTTCTCCGCACGATCGTCGTTCCCGGTCCCCTCTGCCCCGCCGCTATTCATCGCCTCACCCCTCTGGCCGCTCTTCCCAGGAACACTGAGCAATGCAGCTCCCGGAGGTGATGCTGCATTGGACCCACGACCTGAAAAGCCTCTTTTGACCTTGCCCACGCACGAGAACCAACTTGCCGTAGAAGTGGATGGCCTACCCGTTACCGCCCTTATCGACACCGGTGCACATATTTGTATCATGAGCTTTGTTTTCCGTGAATGCTTACACAAAGTGCTCACACCTGCAGAGTCCTGCGTTGTGCGTGTCGCTGACGGTGGAACTCCAGCCGTGCTTCGAATGTGCCCCGCACGCGTGAGCGTCGCTGGCCGCCACACGTCCGTGTTGTTTCATGTGCTTCGCCACTGCCCTCATGACATAATCCTTGGACTTGATTTCTTGACTGACCACTCCGCTGTAATTGACTGCTCGGCCAGTGTCGTTGACATTGACTTCCCCGCTTCACTAGACGCTCCTGACGTACTCTACAGCCAGCTCTCTTGTGCCGAGTTTGTTCGTTTGGCGCCCCAAGCACTCACCTGTATTGTAGCTGTACCTTGCCCCAGTGTACCGGATGGTGACTATGTGGTTACTCCGTCTACCAGTGTCCTTTTGTCGCACAACATTTCCTTTCCCCACACTGTTGTGACTGTTGCGACAAACCAGACTTGCCTGCCCCTCTTGAACTTCGGACTCTGCCCTCAAGTTCTTCCCCAAGGCATAGTTTTGGCCACCCTTTCGCAATCAGATGAGTGCCCGATTTCATCGTTGTCACCTGATCCTACGCGCCCACTTCTCCGTCAGTACAGAGCGCTATCACAAAGATGATTGCCCCGGACCTTCTGCCCTCCCAAGTCGACGACCTCCATCATTTGCTCGTCACATACTCAGATATCTTCGACTTTGACGGCCGTTCCTTAGGTCAAACCTCTCTTGTCAAACATCGCATACATATTAGTGATGCGCCTCCGATTCACCGGCGACCTTATCGCGTGTCACCATCCGAACGCCAAGTTATTCAACAAGAGGTTCACAATATGCTGTCAAACGGCCTTATTGAGCCGTCCGCGATTCCATGGGCTTCCCCTGTTGTCTTAGTTAAAAAGGAAAACAACAGTTGGCGATTTTGCGTTGATTATCGGCATCTCAATAAGATCACCAAGAAGGATGTATATCCTCTTCCACGAATTGATGAGGCTCTGGATTTCCTTCACGGCGCGACCTATTTTTCATCCATCGACCTGCGCTCTGGTTACTGGCAGATCGCCGTGGACGACAGGGATCGTGAAAAGACAGCATTTGTTAGAGCTGACGGCCTCTATCAGTTCAAAGTGCAATGCTTGTGCAATGCCCCGGCCACATTCGAGCGAATGATGGACACGCTGTTGCGCAGCTTTAAAGGGTCTATTTGCCTGTGCTACCTGGACGACGTGATCGTATTCTCCCCGACGTTTGCTATAACATCAGGGAGCTCGTTAAGATTCTGCCGCATTGTAAATATCCCTCTAAATATATTGTAAAGAAAGAACAGGAGACAGAGACCCAGCACACGCTCACTGGGCCGGCTGTTCTATTCTCTTCCTCGTCTTTTCCCCTTTTGTCCCGTGTTACCTTGCTAGTGCTTCTACTTCATTACCCTCGGCCACACTGCATTTTTGAAAATCAGCGCACAACCACATCTGATTTGTCGATGGACCCTCTTCTTGAGACGAGCCACGTGGACGGCAAAATTACTTCTCCTGTCCTTCTCTCCAAGGTTCCCTGTGGATACAGAATGCGAACACGCCAGATGTTCTTCCCCAGGCATTCTGTGGTCACAAAGGGACCCTCAAATTTCGCCCTTAGCTTCTTGCCCGGCGGTCGACTACCTCGTTGGACCCACACCTCATCTCCTATCTGGTACTACGGCGCGGGACGATGGCGACGGTCGTAATGACGCTTTTGAACGTGTTGGGCTCTCGCGGCACTCTTCTGAGCTTCTTCTCGAATACTGCGGCATAATGGTTGTCGCGCGACGGGGCGTACAAATATGATTGGGGTATTCAAATTGAGTGTGTTAAGTCGGGGTAGCTGGCCATAGACTATTTCGTACGGCGATGTCCCAGCTGAGTTCTGTAGTGAAGTGTTCATTGAGTAAGCAGCAGCCTGGAGATGTTCGTCCCAATCTGCTTCTCCCGGCTTACTATTTCTGCAGTAGGGAGCCAAACGTGCTTGAATTGTCTGATTAGCTCTCTCCGTCAGGCCGTTTGCTTGCGGATGGTACGCTGAGGCATACTGGTGCTCAACTCTTGTATGGCGTAGGTAGGCACGGAGTTCGGAGCTGCGGAAGGTGGGTGCCCGATCCGATATTAGTTTGTTCGGAAGACCGTGCCTCAGTTCAAATCGGTCTCTGAAAAATCTTGTCACGTAGATGGGTACCAGAAAAGGCCCGGCGGCCAACAACAGTTGGTCAACAGGAATCAGGATGTAGCGACTGCCAACAGCTGTCGTTGGTAGGGGGCCAACATGGTCGATGCCAGCTGTATGAAATATGGTAGCAGGAGGTGGAATGGGTGTGAGCAGCCCTGGCGGGCACCCTGGCAGCCGCTTTTGTCGTTGGCATATTTCGCAGCTTATCGACGTAATCATGAACACTCTTACCCATTTTGGGCCACCAGAAGCGCTCCTGTACTTTTTCAGTGTCGCTCGCTGACCTATGTGTCCGCCTTCAGGTGTATCGTGGATGGCTTGAATAATACCAGGCCTAAACGAAGCAGGGATGACTAGAAGGTGTTCTTCAACTTGCCACTTATTCTTCCATAGACGACGATAGAGAGTTGCGTCACGCACGACAAATTTGTTGCTGTTCCGTGCGTCCGCACGTGAAGCTATGATAGCCGCCATGTTATTGTCTTGGCGTTGGGCCTCGGCGACGTCTTGCTGCGAAAATAATATCCAGGCTTCCTTCATTCTAGACGAGTCGTCCCCACTAGGATTTCGCGACAATGCGCCAGCTACTTGGTTTAAGGTACCGGGGCGATGTCGGACGCTGTTGTCATACTTCTGAAGTAATACTCCTGAAGCGTGGGAATTTGCGCTTCAGGTGTTGCTTTGAGAACATCCATGAAATTGCTTCATTATCTGTTACCACCGTGAAATGCCGACCAAGCAGATAGTATCTAAATTTGTCGTCAACGCTCCACACAACAGCTAGGCATTCCAGCTCCTTGGAGGTGTAGTGACTATCAGCATCTGAAAGTTTTCGGCTGGCATAGGCAACAACATGCTCAGCACCATCTGGGTCGCGCTGCACAAGTACTGCTCCGAGTACAACCTCGCTTCTGTGTGCACCTCTGTGGTCCAGTATTCATTGAAGTGGCTCAGTACAGGGCAGTCGGTCAGCTGATGTTTGAGGGATTGGATAAGACACGATGCCTAGAAACGACTGCAGCTGCTTAATGCACGTCGGAATGGGGAAGTTCGTAATGGCTGATATCCTCTCAGGGAGAGGCTGTACGACTTTCTCAGAGATGGAGTGACCGAGATACGAGATGGCCGTAAGTCCAAATTGGCATTGCTCACACTTTTTTCGGAATCGAGTGTTGCAGAGCCTCTCAAGAACTTCGTCTAGGTTCCGAAGATGTTCTTCTGTTGTGCCCACAACTAAGATATCATCGAGGTACACAACACAGCCGTGATCCTTAAGCGGACCCAGCCAGGTGTTCATAGTGCGCTGGAACGAGCTGGGAGCTGTCCGGAAGCCCAAGGGCATACGGTTGAACACGTAAAGGCCTGATGGTGTAGGGAACGCAGTTTTAAATTTGTCTTCTTCCGCGACATTGATTTGCCAATACCCAGCTCGCAGGTCTAACGACGAAAAGAATTGTGCATTCCGTACTGTATCAATGGCATCGTCGATGCGGGGCAGTGGGTAGGAGTTCGGTATAGTATGCTTGTTGAACTCTTTATATTCAGCACAGAACCGCAAAGTGCCGTTTTTGTTGCGAACAAGGACAACAGGAGCGGCCCAAGGACTGCACGACGGCCTAATCACGCCAGCAGCCAGCATCTCACTTACTTGTTCGGCAATGAAAGACCGTTAGCGTTCAGCATGCCGTCGCATTGGTAAGCATAGAGTTGGTTGACTGTCTGTCGGAATGCGGTGCTCAAGCAATTCAGTACAGGGAAGTTGTGCACTGTTGTCGGCAAACAGGTCACGATGTTGCTCGAGAACGCTAGAAAGGGTGTTCATGCAGGAAGGCTCACCTCTCTGACTCAGTCGGAGGCGCACAGGAGGTCGTGAAGCGCAGCATAACTTTACCGCCCTCAACGTTCAGTTGCACGTCATTAGAAAGGCTGTATTCTGCGCCAAGAATGATGTCGGCAGGCAAGTCGTCGAAGACGGGCACGTCGCGTAGATCCTTTGTGCCCGCGGTTGCGTATAGCCACAGGCCAATGGTGCTTGCTGGCTGTAGGTTTCCCCCTAGACATCGCAAGGGTGCCTCAGTCCAGGGATGGAGAGTGGCGGGCGCGTGCCACCGAAGCAGCGCTGCACGCTCAGCGCCTGTGTCCACAAGCACAGTCAGCTCTCCGATACCGTCGACGCGAATTGACACCAACGGCCTTGTGCTGCTCTGGTATCGCATTTGCTGCCTTGTGTCTTGCACCCCGTCGCTAGCGCAGTGGCTAGCGTCGCCAACGGAGGGGATTCCACACTGCAGCAGGGGAGCTTGACAAGTAGCACACCGCTGTGTGGTGGCAGCCCGACGCCGTCTAGCTCTGTCCTGGAGCACTGAAGGTTTGCGGACTACAGCGTCAGGTGCTGTCTCTAACGCATGCACGAACAGGACGACAGCATGCGAGGGGTCGTGGATGCCATCTATGACATACTGCTTGGCCGCTGGGGAAGCCCTCAGGTAAGGTTGCAGTTGCTAAGGAGCCACAGCTTGTCGTAAATGTATTCGGCTATGTATTCATCTGGAGCTTGCTGGCGTGACCACATCTGCATAAAGCGAGTGTCATAGGCGCTTGGCAAGTTCTCGAAAGTCGAGAGCAGCGCCGCGGTCCAGCTGGACCAAGTTGGATAGGCTCGTCCTTCAAACAATTCCTAGACTGAGCTGCACCGCGGAGACGACCATCTGCCATGGACCTCTTCATGACGTCTGTCCACGCGTAACGATTAGCGACAGACTCTATGGTACACACCCAAGTTACAGGGTCCTCACTCACTAGTGCCGTCGTCCGCGTGAGCCACTGAGGAGGCCTGGACACCAGCTCCGGATAATGTGGCGAATACTTGCGGTGACGAAAGCGGTCCCAGTAGTGTCCGTCCGCTTGCGATGCTCGAGGCCAGGTCTTCCGAAGTCTCAGTATTAGTCGACTGCGCCATTGTAAAGGAAAGAACAGGAGACAGAGACACAGCATCCGTTCACTGGACCGGCTGTTCTATTCTCTTCCTCGTCTTTTCCCTTTTGTCCCGCGTTACCGACATGGTGCTTCCACTTCATTACAATATTTTAAACCACTTTCTCCGTAACGTTTTGGTGGAAAGTGCAGGGTACTCCAAGAAGCACAACGGATTTACGCAGCGGGCGCTATTTGGCTGCATTGAGAATGCCAGCTCAAGGCGAGAATGCTTCGGGCACGCCGAAAACTGCGCCCACCGTCATCCTGGCACAACCACGCGACCCTAGCGCCTTTTCCGGCACAGACAACACCGACGTTGTAGACTGGCTTCAACTCTACGAACGAGCAAGCGCGAGCAATTACTGGGACCAGACCATCATCCTCGCTAACCTGCTATTTTACTTTTCGGGTACGGCACGCGTCTGGTTCGAGACCCAAGAAGCGGAACTCACCAACTGGAACCTGTGCAAGCAATAGCTCACTGATTTCTTTGGCAAGCCTGTTGGCCGCTGGCGTTGCACGCAGAAAGACCTTACGTGCCGAGGTCAGAAGTGCACCGACTCCAATGGGAGATATATTCAGGACGTGCTTGCTCTTTGTCGCAAGGTTGACGAGCGGAAAAGTCGCGCACATCCTCAAAGGCATCGCAGATCACGCGTTAACGCTCTTCGTATTCAAGAACTTATCGACTGTGCAGGATATCATTGCTGAATGCCTCCGATTCAAAGAAGCCAAAGACCGTCGCATTGCTCACAACTTTTCTCGCCTTCCTAATATGGCTGCAACATGTACCTGCGAGCACTTCCGTTTCCCACCTGTGCCGCCTGGATACGACAGTATTGTGCACATCGTCCGCCGGGAGATTGAAGTGGTGACGATGGAAAAGCATTTAATGAGAAAAGTACAGATATTTGCTCTACAGAAGCACTTGGGTGGTCTCCCTATTCCGGAAGTCCACTGGAAATAATCGCCGCTCGGGCGCGGGCCACCAAGGAGCGTTGAGCGTCCAGGGTAGAGCATCCATGTACGAACTATTCCCAAGCCTCTCTTGTGGGTAGGGGTCAGAGGGATGAAAAAGGAAGGCGTATGGAGTGGCATATTGCCATCATATGATAGGTGTCGGCCAGGACCCTACAATGCACACAATATCCGTGCATACCTGGGATGAAATGCTGGACGGCCGCAGGACACAAGACGGTGTTAGTCTGCAAGCGTCTCAGAAGTCTCTCATCCGCTTTAGAGAGGCCCCGTGCAGGGCCTGGGTAAAGGCGGCGCGAACTGTAATAATGCTCTCGAACTTGTGTGGTACTGCGTAAGAGCTGAGGTGCCTGGGGTAGACGCAGAGTCGGAAGTGGTAACGGCCCGGGGGGGGGGGGGGAGAGACGCAGGCAGTGGCATTCGCCGCTTCGTTACCGGGGAGACCCGCGTGGACAGGAGACCAGACGATGCGGATGGAGTGAGGCTCAAAGCGCCATGAGGCCATCCGAAGAATGTGGGTGGTCAGAGGGGCTATGGTACCCTGGAGGTATCGGGAACAGGTGTAGCGCGAGTCCGTGATGATGACCCTTTAGGTGGGGTGAGAGGCGGCCAAAGGGATGGCCACCTCTTCGGCCTGTGTTGCGTCGGGTGAGCGGAAAGAGAGGCCATCAATCTGGTCACCCTCGGAGATTACTGCGGCCGTAAAGTGTCCGGAGTGAGTTGGTCCCGAGACATCTACATAGAAGACGCCAGGACAATTGGAGTACCGAGTGTGAAGAGAGTGTGCTCGGGCTAGGCGTCTGCCTGTGTGTTGAGTAGTATCCAAGAGGTTTAACCCAAAGTTTGTGCCGCCATAGCTCCGGGACGGAGGCAGGGGGAAGTGGCGTGGAGATCGGGTTCAGAAGGCCGCGCCCAGGAGTCGTGTGGGACAGGCGGTTGATTTGGTTGACGAGATGGGCCTCCCTCAACTCGTCATACGAGTTGTGCACTCCCAAGGCCGAAAATGGCGATTGGAGGTAGTAATGGGAAGATCTATTGCTAGCTTGTGAACCGAGCGGAGCAGTAGGTCTAGTTGGTTCTCGTGGTGGCAACGCAAGCGAAGGTAGGGTGTGGCGTAGAGGACTCAGCTGGTCACAGACGCTTGAGGAAAGGGGAGGGAGTGCTAGTCGCGGAGGCCGCCACGTTTGGTGGAGACCCGCTGAATCATACGGCTAACCTGCTCGCTAGTGCGTCGAAGACAGGCAATGGTAGAACCAATGTTGAGAGTAGAGGAGATGTGGAGGGCTAATATGCGAAGTTCGGAGACGACCTGTATCGTGCCAGAAGGGAGAAATATCTGAGGTGGCGGTAGAGATGACACTGAGAGAAGAGATGATTTGGTAGAGGAATATTCCAGGCCACATGATGAGGCAAATGTGTCCACAATAAGTGCCGCGCGCTGCATGCGGTCTTCAGTTTGTTCTGGGGAGCCGGAGTTGGTACAGATGATAATGTCATCTGCGTATAGAGCAGGGTGTGTGTCCTCTACCTGGGCGAGGAGTCAAGTAAGTTGGAGCATGGCTAAGTTGAAGAGGAATGGTGAGGGACTGCTCCCTGTGGTGTACCCCGGGTGCCTAGTTGGTACGGACCATGTTCGGCAGAGTCGATGCGGATGAAGGCGGCGCGATGTGAGAGGAATGCATAGATGTACCCGAAAGCCCTAGAGCCGCAATTCGTTGTGCTAAGGTTGGTAACGATACTACTATGTTTGACGTTGTCGAAGGCGCCTCGGAGATCGAGGGCCAGAACGGCTTTCTCATTGAGGCGCATAGTATTAGGTACAATGATGTCGTGCTGGAGTTGGAGAAAGACGTCTTGTGCCGACAGATGTGAGCGAAACCCAAACAGCGCGTCAGCAAAGACGCCTTTTCTTTCCAGGTATGCGGAGAGACGGTCGCGGACCATGGCCTCCATGAGTTTGCCCGCACAGGAGGTGAGCGAGATGGGGCGCATTACCTCAATGCTAACGGGCTTACCGGGTTTTGGAATGAATGTGACCACCGAAGTGGTCCATTCCGCGGGGAGGCGTTCTCCCTCCCATACTGTGTTGATCAAATGTAAGAGGGAGAGGTGTGTTGAGTCGGGAACGTTGGCTAGGAGAGTGACTGTAATGCCATCTCGGCCTGGGGCAGTACCTCGCTTCATTTTGGCCAGCGCCGCCCGAAGATCGGGAAGCGTGAAGGCGGCGTCGAGTTCGGGGGTGGGGAGCCCGGAGTAGACATACTCCGGGCCCTTGGGGTCGACGGTACGACAGAGATAGCGGTCTTGAGGTCGTTCGCGAGTTGGCTTGTCGCGCCCTGGTAGGCATAGTAGGCGTGACGAAGTTGGCGTTGTGTTTCCCCGCGGGTGTTGGAAGAATCCAGAAGGCTCCTAAAGAGTCGCCACGTACTTTTGGAGCTCATCTGACCTGCGGCCTTCATGCATGTATCTACCCAATTTGTGTCCGCAACCTGTGCAGAGTAGACGGCTGCGGTAAGCGCCTCTATGCGGGAGCCAAGCTCAAGATTTAGCTTTGATCAGCGTCCTCGGCGGGTAAGGCTGTGGCATGCCTCCCAAAGATGGATGAGGTGGGGATCTACTGCGGGGGCTCAGGTGGAGGTGCAAATGCATCGGGTGTATGATTGATGTGTATGGAGGGCGTACGATGCCCATGCTTGGTAGTTTGCGGGGGTGGGAGCATGGGGAAAGGCGTGATGCGAAAAGCTGACCAGTCCGTGATGCGGGCTGGGCCACGGATATGGCGCAATTTCTCCGTCGGGAAGGCGATCCGAAGCAGGAAATGATCCCTGTCGAGAGTGTCTCCGAGGTTCTTCCACGTAACATGTCTAATGTTTCGTGTGAGCGAGAGGTCCGGGCAGGTATCGCGTGTGACCGAAGTTCCCAGGCGTATGGGATGCGCTGCGTCGGTAAGCAGCGTGAAACCGAGAGTAGTGATAAGCTCTTTAAGCTTGCGGGATCGAGCCTTTTCATAGCGGTACCCCCAGTGTGGGCTAGGAGAGTTGAAGTTTCCAACCACCACAAGGGGTTGCCGAGCCGCCGCTTGGAGAGCCCGATAGAAGAGTTCCGCGAAAGTGACCCGCTGAAGGTGCGGGGGATAGTACACGTTGAGAGTATGGATTGAGTGGGCCCCGCGCTTCTGGGGAAGAACGGATATCATGCAGTAATCATAGGGAAGGTCAAGGTCTAGATCGACCTGAACAGCCGTATATGATTTCTGAACGAGGAGACTGGTGGTGTTGTCGCCTATATAGGAGCAGTAGCCCGAAATGGTATAGGGTTTGGACCGGCATCTTGGAGGGGAAGAACGGCCGGGAGAGACCCACGAGATTGAAGGAAGAGGAGAAGATGCAAGCGCTTTCGCCTGTCCCCGAAGCCCCTGGAGTTTCACTGTATGATTTTGAATTGAGGTGATAGCGAAGGTGTCGATGAAGGAGCCGCCATGATGGAAATCCAAAGTTTTATGGGTCATCCTCCATGTCCTGCCCCGGGCCTCGCGGAGCAGGAAGGGGGATGGAAGCCGGCTTCAGGGCCGGGGAAGAGGAACCGGCAACTTTGCGTTGACGCGGGGCGGAACTGCTTCTCGTAGAGGCCGAGCGCGAGCGAGATGATGTGTGCGGAACTGGGTGGGAGCCCAGGCCTGAACCGCCTGATCCACCTCAGCTACAATCTATTGTACAATAATGGAAATTTCGTAGAAGACTACATTTTCTAAACCAGTAATACGGTCCTCGAGTGGCAGGGTGTGGTCTATAGGAAGAGGGCTCTGAGGTGACCCCGTAGCTGGTTGAGCAGCCGGCGCCGTGGACGAAGCCAGGGGAGCGGGGGGAGTACGCAAGGTGGGCGTAGCACGAGGGCTAGTCTCAGGGTCGACGGGTTCAACAACTGGGGCGGCAGTGGGGGGTCCTGCCGATTTCTGTTGTTGTGAGTTGGAAAGTTGCCACCTGCTTAGTGAGAGCTGCGATTTGCCGCTGAGGAAGAGCGTTCTGTTTTCGTAGAGCGGAGAGCTCTGGAGAAGGAGGGGAGAGTGAGGGAGAGGCTGAGGAGCAGTTATCCCTGCCCAGCTGCTCACCTGAGGTGGAGACACGTCAAGCGGCGGGTAGTGCTCTGAGGTGGTCGGCGGTGGGTTCGCCGGGGTCTGGAGACGTGATCCAGGCTTGTGTTGGGAAGCCGCTTGCCTGCCCGGTGACGGGGGTGCAGGCGGCTTCGAGGTCAATGGAGGTATGGGTTTCCAATATGCCACAGCGAGTACAGTGACCGGGAGTGGGTCACGGGCAGGCCGAGGTTTCCAATATTTGCCCAATGGTGCCGCAGAGGAAACAGGCCGGGATTATCTTCTTGTACGGGCGCACGTAGGCCCCGGAACTGTGGTAGAAGATGAAGTGGGGAGCTTCGTGCCCTCGAAGGTCCCCACCACTGCAGTAGAGTCACCGAGTTTGCGGACCGCCAAGATAGCGCCTTGCGACCATTCGAGTTATGATTTGATGCGCTGTGGGGTTTTATCCGGGTTGATGGTGATTGATGGGAAATCTGCTGACCCCGGCAGATTTCCCCAGACGCCTTGGCATGGCTCCGAAAAGGAAGCAGCTGGTCTCCCACCGGGAACTGGATGTCCACAAGTAGGCACTGCGCTATAGATAATGAGGTGACACGGAAACGAGCACGTCTTGGTCCCACACTGACCACACGTGGAAAGAGGTGGACGAGTGTTCTCCCAGGTATGCACGAATCGCGTCGCCGGCACGGTGGGACGGGAGGACTGACTTGAGCTCAAAAGGAGCGCGAGGCTTCAGCACGATGATGTAGTCGTCATGGGAGAGACGAGGAGTATGGCGGGGTCGCCACTTTGGTTGACGCCTCTGCGAGGAAGCTGGTGCAGTGTGCGTGCCATCGGGAGAGCGGCGCGTGGACAAGCCGGAGGCAGCCACCTGTTGCAGGGTGGCGGCGCGCGACCCTTGGCCCTTGGACGGAGCCGTGGCCTGGGATTGCTTCCGTTGCCAGAGTTTCAGCATGTCAGCAAAATACTCGTGCTCCGAGGGCATGGCTTGGTCCGAGGAGGTGGTCTCCATCTTCACGACCCGAAGTGAGGTTGGGTCATAGCCCGTAACCGTGGTGGCGGCCGCCATCACGCCTGGAAAACCCGGGCGACGCGGAGCTAGGCCTAACAAAACTAGGTCAAGCCCGGCGTGCTGCCGGCGTGGAGCTCAAACACGCAGAAGTTGCCGAAAATGGGCCCACCTGGACGCGGGTGGTATCCGCGTGGAGCATGGAACTTGGCGGTGACGATGAGTCCAGAATTTTGGGACAATGGGATGAAGGACCGCAATAATCGGAAATCATTGACGGAGCCGATGCGGAGAGCGTCCGTCGCCTTCGAGCGCCACCCCCATTCCGGAGATTGAAGCTGCATCTCCTGTTTATACCCAGGTTCGCGGCCTAGACGACTCCCACGGGACAATATCTCTAATCCAGACCATTGCACGGCTAGAGTTGGCAAATGTTGGACTCCATTCACTGAGCCCAGCCCACAGACCCGACAACCGCTCGCCCGGCGTACGCGATCTACCGCGAAGCTCGTACGTTCGTCCTCGTTATCGGAACCCGGAGGAATGGCGCACTTCTGATGATAGGCCTATATGCTTCTGCTGTGGACACGTTGGACAGATTTCTCGCCATTGTCGCCGCTCTCGAAACACGCAGCGTTCGCAGAGCTATCGCAATGCCCGACGCCCGCGTGGCAGTCCCAGCCCGCCGCCACGCATTGAAGAAGGCACCGCTCCAACATCACTGCCCGCATGGCAAAACCGTTCCCCTTAGCACCGCCCATGTATTTCCCGCTAGCCTCTGCCTCCTCGCTCTCCGTACCCTTACTCCCGCCGGTCCTCGGAAAACTAACGGGCGCAGCTCCGAGAGGTGGGCCTTCCATGACGACCCGACCCGAAATTCCTCTCCTTACACTGCCTGACTGTCACAACCTTATCAACGTGGACGTCGACGGTATAGCTGTGAAAGTATTGATTGACACAGGAGCGCATATATCGGTTTTGAACTCCAACCTACGTACGTGCCTAAAGAAATCCTCACTCCTGCCCCGCTCGCTGTCGTCCCCGTAGCTGACGGTGGAACCCCAGCGGTCACTCGGATGTGTGCCGCCCGTGTTACTGTAGCCGAACACCACACTTCTGTTCAGTTTTACGTTTTGGAGCAGTGCCCACACAAAATCACCTTAGGCCTCGATTTTCTGTCGGCACATTCGGCCGTTATTTATTGTTCTGGGAGTGCTCCAACTCACCCTGCCATGTGCCATTGACCCTCCGGGTACTACACCGAGTCGACTATGCTGCGCCGATTACGTTCGCGTATCTCGCCGAGCCGTGAACTATATTGCCGTGTCAACCGATCCACCTGTCGCCGACGGCGATTACGTCGTGTCGCCCAAAGCCACCGTCCTCCTGACGCAGAACGTCGCATTCCCCCACACAAAACGTGTCAACCTTTGCCATACACCCTACGTCCGCATAAAAGACAACGCCACCTGTCTTCCTGTGGTGAATTTCGGCCTCTGTCCTCAAGTGCTACATCAGGGCATATCTTGTGCAACCTTGACTCCGGCCTCCGACTACCACATTTCTGCCTTGACTGGTGATACTGTGTCCTCTACCTCTGCTGATTCAGACTCTATATCCCGAGCATTACAACATTTCTGGACAATGATCGCTCCCGGCCTTCCGTCCCAGAATGCGGACGCACTTCATTGCCTTCTCGCCTCGTTCCGGGACATTTTCGATCTCGATGACATGCCACTGAGTCAAACGTCCGTTGTGAAACATCGGATACACACCGGCGATGCCAGACCAATCCACTGAAGGCCCTACCGCGTCTCTCCTACTGAGCGCGAAATCATACACAAGGAAGTGGACAAGATGCTTGCCCGAGATATCATTGAGCCTTCTTGTAGCCCTTGGGCTTCCTCGGTCGTGTTCGTGAGGAAGAGGATGGCAGCAGGCGCTTCTGTGCCGACTGTCGCCATCTCAACAAGGTAACAAAAAAGACGTGTATTCCCTCCCGCGGATAGATGACGCCCGCGATTGTTTACATCGCGCAAAATATTTTATAAGCTAGAGTGTACTAGATTGGGGGAGTGGGTCCAGAGGACGCCTTGGCAAGCGCCGAAGGGGAAGCAAAAAACGCGGAAATTGTGGCGGCGTTGCCGTCGCCTTATTCTGAATCTCTGGCCAATACACGTTGGCTCCGGCTGTTCCGGCAGCACTCATTTGCTGAGGCGAGCTCGAGGGCTGAGTAGCTGTCGTCTTCTTGACTCACGGTCATTGTTGCGTCGTTTGCGTTCTTTCCGCCGTTCTTTTTTCATTTTATTATTTACTATAGATCGGTGGGGAATAATCTCAGTCTTGCCGCCACCGAGTATCACCCTATCAAAGCTCCACGCAGCTGCGGCAGGGTCTCCGACGCGACAAGCGTCCGGCCGGCGAGTGAGGCCGCTCACTCGGGAGAAAGCGATGGTGGCGCCACCTGGATTTTCAATAAAAAATGCATCAGAGCAGAGCCCTCGTTGGACCCACTCCCCCAATCTAATACACTCTAGCGAAGCTGTGAAGGGCTTCCTTTTCGATGGTCGCTTCCGGCAATAGAAACAAAAAAGTTGTCGCAGTTTCACCCGAAAGGCGAAGCATCAATTGCGATAGCAACTTAGTAGAGAGCTATACGGAGTAAGGATAGTAGTTTTATCCGTTGTACAAACTTGGACATGCAGCAGCACCGGCAACACACAGCACTGTTGTCGACGCCGTCGGCGTTTTGCCCACGTTCGCACAAAATGCGTGCGGCGTTGGTGACTGTTGCCGGAGCCTCTGATATAAATAGGCACTTGGTGCCGCAGCTAATCCCTGCCCCCCCCCCCCCCCCCACGGCGTTTCGTGCGTCAGAAGAAGGCGCGTTTGCTCTACATATATGGTGATTGTATAGGAGGAAAGAGACGCCTACTTCTGCAGCCCTTACGGGAGCACGGCACAGAACGCGCGTTTGTTCTCCGCCGTGCGTTCACTCCCCGTGAAAGCGCGCGTCCCTCGCGCCCTTTCACTCGCACATACAGCGTTCGGCGGCGCGCGGCGGCTGGCGCTGAGCCGTGCTCCCTCAAGGGCTGCAGAAGATAGCGCCAACCTTTCCCTTTCCCTCAAGAACCACTTATCGGCGCGCGGCGGCGATTTCATCTCAATTGACGTCATACGGAACCTCACGGCGACGGCAACGGCGACGGCGACGCCGACGGCAGAAATCTGCTTTGGAGTGTCCATATAATTGCTATCGCAATAAAAAAGTTGTCGCAGTTTCGCTTGAAAGGCGAAGCATCAATTGCGATAGCAAATTTGTAGAGAGCTGTACGGAGTAATGATAGTAGCTTTATCAGCTGTATAAACTTGGACATGCAGCAGCACCGGCAACACGCAGAACTGTTGTCGACGCCGTCGGCGTTTTGCCCGCGTTCGCACAAAATGCGTGCGGCGTTGGTGACTGTTGACGGAGCGTCTGATATAAAAATGTCACAGTTTCGCCCTAAGGGCGAAGCAATGAATGCGATAGCAACACAGCAATGTCATACGAAGTAAGGTGAGCGGCTTTGGTAGCAGCAACACGCAGAACTGTTGTCGACGCCATCGGCGTTTTGCCCGCGTTCGCTCAAAATGCGTGCGGCGTTGGTGACTGTTGCCGGAGCCTCTGCCGCAGCTAAACGTCGCCTCCCTTCCCTCCCCCTCCCCCACGGCCTCTCGCTCGTTGGAAGAAGGCGCGTTTGCTCTACATACATGGTGATTGTGAAGGAGAACAGAGACGCCTACTTCTGCAGCCCTTAAGCGAGCACGGCGCAGAACGCGCGTTTGTTCTCCGCCGTGCGTTCACTCCCCGTGAAAGACGCGCCCCTCGCGCCCTTTCACTCGCACATACAGCGTTCGGCGCGCGGCGACGATTTCTTCTCCAAATGACGTCATACGGAACCTCACGGCGACGGCAACGGCGACGGCGACGCCGACGGCAGAAATCTGCTTTTGAGTATCCATATAATTGCTATCGCAATAATAGGCACTTGGTGCCGCAGCTAAACGTCCGCTCCCTTCCCCCCCTCCCCCCCCCCGCCACGGCCTTTCGTGCATCAGAAGAAGGCGCGATTGATCTACATATATGGTGATTGTAAAGGAGGAAAGAGACGCCTACTTCTGCAGCCCTTAATGGAGCACGGCACAGAACGCGCGTTTGTTCTCCGCCGTGCGTTCACTCCCCGTGAAAGCGCGCGTCCCTCGCGCCCTTTCACTCGCACATACAGCGTTCGGCGCCGCATCCTTCTCCGGCTCCGCATCGGCTGCAGCTGGACGGCAGCACGCAGCTACCGACTGGGACGAGCGACGTCCCCGGCCTGCAGCTCCTGCGGGGAGCCGGAGACGATCGAACATCTCCTGCTGGCCTGCCCGGCGTACCTCCAGCAGCGGGGCCCACTCCTGCAGGAGTTCCGCCGCCTGGGCCTCCCCTGTGACAAGGAGGAAGATCTCCTCTTCCCCGGCCGACACCACCTTTCTGCACTTCGAGGCGTCGTGGAGTTCCTTGACTCGTCAGGGCTCTCCGCACGCCTCTAAGGACATTTCTACAAGCGGGAAGGCCTCACGGCCTCCCACTCCACCCCGGGCCTGACCGGCCTGGCACAACACCCCTGCAGACTCTGCAGCACACCAAGGCCTTCCATCTCGGCCTGATACGTGCCGCCTATGCCTGCCGGTTTTGCTTCGCCCAGCCATGGCGTCTCCACTCTATGCCTTCTTTCGCTCCCACTTACCCCTCCCCGTTGGCGCTGAGCCGTGCTCCCTCAAGGGCTGCAGAAGATAGCGCCAACCTTTCCCTTTCCCTCAAGAACCACTTACCGGCGCGCGGCGACGATTTCATCTCCATTGACGTCATACGGAACCTCACGGCGACGGCGACGGCGACGGCGACGCCGACGGCAGAAATCTGCTTTGGAGTGTCCATATAATTGCTATCGCAATAAAACTTTCATTGGCCGTATGCAGTATGTGCGAGTGAAAGCGCGCGAGGGCGAGACACGCGCGCTTTCTCGGAGAGCGAACGCAAGGCGGAGAGCAAACGCGACTTCCCAGTGGAAGGGGAGCCGTGGGCGAGGAGAGCATCGAGACAACCTAGACTTAATGTCCCTAGATTTTCTGCTCTTTTTAAAAAGCAAAAAAATATCTAGGGACTTCACCTAGACTGTGCGTGTGCGTCCCCGCTCTCCCACTGCAGCGCATGCGCGCAGCCCTGTCGGCCCCTGCCGTCTGTGCCGTCGACTCTCTCTGGGCTCTCGCCCGCCTCTCCCCTCAGTGTCGACAACGGCGTTTAGCCGTTCCGTCACGTAGCCAGCGTTTTGACAGGGGTTGTGTGTGATCACACAAAAAACGCGTACAACTGTTGTCGACGGCGGCGGCGTTTTGCCCGCGTTCGCACCAAACGCGCGCGGCGTTCTGGACGTATTTATGAAGAACGTGTCAACCTTTGCCATACACCCTATGGTGGTGTACCGTAGCGACCATAAGGCCATAAGGCCCTGTGCTCACTAAAGAAATGAAAACCACCGGATCAAATATATTTATCTATCTTTAATAGTTCAAATAACCAATTACACCAGCATCTCTTAATAATCATAATTGGAAATCATAATTCCCACCATAGTATAGCTTCCCTGGTCTTCCATCTCCACCCCAGTGGAAGGGCTGACAGTATATTCTTCGATAGACCTTCGCTCCGGGTACTGGCAGATTGCAGTTGATGACATGGACCGTGAAAAGACGGCATTTATTACACCTGACGGCCTCTATCAGTTTAATGTGATGCTCTTCGGGTGATGTATAGCCCCGGCTGCATTTGAACGTACGATGGACGATCCCCTTCACGGTTTTATGTGGTCAATCTGCCTGTTCTACTTCGATGACGTTATTGTCTATTCACCAACTTTCGCCATGCACCCCGAGCGTCTTTCGACAATTCTTTCTGTTTTCCTCAATGCTCGTCTTCAGCTCAATTCATCAAAATGCCACTTCGGCCACCGGCAACTGACTGTGCTCAGACACATCGTCGATTCTTCCGCTGTCCGCGCTGATCCTGAGAAAGTTCGTGCAGTGAAGAAATTCTGCGTGCCGACCCGTGCCAACGACGTTCGAAGCTTTGTGGGCCTCTGCTCATACTTCCGCCGGTTCGTATGCAATTTCGCCAACGTTGCGCGCCCTCTCACAGAACTTCTCAAGAAAGACGCGGTTTTTGTCTGGGGCCTGGAGCAAGGTACTGCGTTAGCTGAGCCACGGCCGCTGGATAAAAAAAGGTGCTTTTTTTTATCCAGCGGCCGTGGCTGAGCTTACCTTGCGGCTCACTTCGCCACCAGTTCTAACCCATTTTGACCGCTCCCGATGCCGGCTCTTATGGCATCGGTGCTGTTTTGGCTCAGCGCTAGCGACCGTGTTATTTCGTACGCTAGCCGTCTTCTGGCCCAAGCGGAGCGTAATTACTGCATCACTGAAGGCGAGTACCTGCCCTCGTTCGTTCAGTGGTTAATTTTCGCCCCTACTTCGACGGCCGGCCCCTCACAGTTATCACCGACCATCATGCTTTATGCTGGCTTTCATCACTAAAGGATCCTACTGGACGTCTCGGTCGGTGGGCGCTACGACTCCAAGAGTACTCATACACATTTGTGCATAAGAGCGGCCGACTGCATGAAAATGTCGATGGCTTGTCGCGCCATCCAGTATACAGCTGCAAGTATATAAAGCGTTTCAGAACATCGGAGATGAGTAACGCCGTGACCACTACTTCCGAGACGCAATTCTTCGGCTGACTTCTGAGACACCTTCCCCTTCTTTGCGTATGTTTGTGCTGCAGGATGGAGTCTTCTACCGATACAACATGCACCCGGATGGTCCTGAACTGCTCTTGGTTATTCCTACAGTATGCGTCAAACTGTCCTCACACAGCTACATGATGTGCTTACCGCGGGTCAGCTCGGAGTCTCGAGGACGTATGACCGTGTTCGGCATCGTTTCGTTTGGCGCGATATTTACCGTTCCGTCTGCCGTTATGTTACTTCCTGTGGAAAGTGCCAGCGCCACAAGAAACCATCAGTACTCCCAGCTGGCCGCCTTCAACCCCTTGACGTACCATCGGATCCATTCTATAGGGTTGGTCTTGACGTTCTTGGCCCCTGCCCGCTATATACCTGCGGAAATAAGTGGATAGCAGTCACTACCAACTACACGACCCGATACGCGATCACTCGGTCGCTTCCAACCAGCTGCGCAACCGACGTTGCCGACTTCCTGCTCGAAGACGTTATCCTTCACCACGGCGTTCCTCGACAGCTCCTCACAGACCGGAGCCGCTATTTTGTTTCCAAGGTTGTCCAGGACCTCATGCACTCCTGCGCTAAAAGACACCAGTTGACAACGACGTACCACCCTTATTTATTCAAAAAAAACCCTAAGGGCCCTCTTACGAGGGTATTACATAGGGGGGGGGGGGGCGGGTACATTCGAAAAAGAAGCGGAAAAAAAGAAATACAACTGTGGAACATATATAAAAGCTGGTATTAATACATCATTATAGCAGGAACATTATGTATAACACAAATTTGAAAGCGTTGACATTTTGTGATTAGAAAACACATAAACATAGTAACAGTGGTTGATGCAGCATTATATTCACACTGATGCTAAATGTATTGCTGCGTACATAACGAAAACAGGTATTGCTATCAGTCTAAGTAAACTTTTCTCGTAAGAAAGCCTGAAAAGATGATAAATTAGATTCAGTCGCTATGTATGACGCTAGGTTATTCCATTCAATGATTGTGCGTGGTATAAATGATTTAGCGTAAAGAGATGAGCGGCAAGTTATGCGTGCTACTTTGTTATCATGGTCACGGCGCGGGAAGACAACGTGAGGTGAAGAAAAGAAGTCACCATGAAGCGTGTGATGATAGTACAGTTTATGAAATAGGGTTAGCCGAGCAAAGTGACGTCGACGTGATAGTGGTTCCAACTCGGCTCGTTGCTTTAATGCTGTGACACTCGTGAAGCGGGAGTAATCGGAGTAGATGAAGCGAGCAGCACGGTTTTGCAAGGATTCATTGTTGTTGATGATATATGTTTTATCAGGATCCCATATTGCAGAAGCATATTCAATCTTTGGGCGGATGAGGGTTATGTAAGCTAGCTTTTTTAGGTGGGATGGGGCATGCTTGAGGTTACGCTTGAGAAGACCGAATGCTCGGTTAGCTGATGCTAATACAGTGTTAATATGGTAGTGCCAAGTTAAATCAGACTGAAGATGGACACCAAGGTACTTATAGGTTGGTGTAAGTTCAATGCTAGTATTATTGAGTAAGTAGGTTGTAGGAAGGCGAGTGGAATGGTTAGTGAATGACATTAGCTTCGTTTTAGACGCATTCAGGGACATTAGCCATGAGGAGCACCAAGTTGTCACTTCCTCAAGGTCAGTTTGGAGGGCATGGCGGTCAGCATCGTTAGTAATTTTTCTATATATAACACAATCATCTGCGAATAATCGAATTTTGGAGGAAACGCGTTTCGGGAGATCATTAATAAAAATTAAGAAAAGTACAGGACCAAGAACACTGCCTTGAGGAACTCCAGAGGTTACGGGAACAGAAGAGTTATAGCCATTAACACATGTGTATTGTTGTCTATTGGAAAGAAATTCTTTAATCCAGGCGTCACGTTAGGATGAATATTGAGGTGCGTTAATTTCGTTAGAAGCCGGTGATGAGGAACACGATCAAAAGCCTTAGAGTAATCGAGAAACACTGCGTCCACTTGAAAGCCTGCGTCAACTGCTGAAAATAAATCGTGAGTAAAACCGGCGAGTTGTGTATCACATGAGTAACCCTTGCGAAAACCGTGCTGATATTTAAAAATTATGCCATGCTCTTCTAGGTAACTTATTACTTGAGAATGTATGATGTGCTCGAGAAGTTTACATATGTTACTAGTTAATGAGATAGGACGATAGTTTAGTGGAACGGAGCGGTCACCTGATTTGAAAAGAGGGATTACTTTAGCTATTCGCCAATCGTGAGGAACAATACCAGATGATAATGACTGTGAGAACAAGGCTAATAACACTGGAGAAAGGTTTAGAGAAGCATTTTGAAGTATCTTGTTATTGAAACCGAGGTGATCAGAGCTGGTAGTAGTTTTGATGTTACTCAACAGGGCATAAATGCCGGATTCACTCATGATAATTTCTGACATAGAAATGTTAGGCAGTGGCTGCAATGCAGGTGAAGAAGTGATGTCTTCATTGGTGAAAACAGATGAAAAAGCGTCGTTCAGCAGTCGTGAACACTCAGTTTCATTGACTGGTTCTCCGTCAATGGTCGTTAGTACTATGTCAGGATGAAAACTTGGATTGATTACTCGCCAAAATCGATGACAATTATTGGTTAACATAATGGGCAGATCATAACTGAAGAAATGACGACGAGTTGATTTAAGCAGGGTCTGATACTCCTTATCGCAAAATCGGTACTTCTCCCATGACAAAGGGAGGCCGGTTTCAACTGCTCGGCGGTACAGGCGTTTTTTCTTATTATTAAGACGACGAAGTCGATGTGTAAACCAAGGTGAATTTTTATGATGAAGGATGGCGATAGTCGGCACATACTTCTCGACAAGGTTAGTCAATGTGGTTTTAAGCGACAGACAATTTTGTTCAACTGTGCGAGTTGAATAATGAGCAAGGAAGTTGTCAGAAAAGCTTTGTAGTTCTGTGTTGATCATCTCAAAGTTAGCGCGGTTGTAGCAATGAATTTTCTTAGTGGTTGTTTTCTTTTTCCTTAACGGGTGCATGATGCATCCGGTAATAATGTCATGGTCAGATAGACCATTAAAATGCAGCGTATCAGTAAAAACGTCTGGGTTGTTTGTTAAGACGAGATCAAGGATATTAGCAGCTGTAGCGGTGCGATGGGTAGGACTAATAATTAATTTCGAAAGAGAAAACTCCAAGCAGGACGAAAGAAATGCATGGGCTTCATTGTCACTAGACTTAACAGAAAGTGTGACCCAATCAATGTTTGGGAAAGTGAAGTCGCCAAAGACAAGGAACGTAGCGTTAGAAAAGCGTACATGTAAGTCACTAAGTATTCGGTGAAATTCACAAGAAAATCCACTACACTTATCTGGCGGCCGATAAAAAGCACCAATAATAACATCGGTAACGCCCAATTTGCACCGTATCCACACACATTCAAGGAAAGTAGGAACAGTGAGGAGAACAGCGGATATTTGTTTCTTTGTGGCTATAAGAACGCCGCCGCCTTTTCTATTTTTTCTGTCACAACGAAAAAAGCAAAATTCAGATTCGCTGAGCAGGATGCCATGATCCGGGATAGAATCATCGAGCCAAGTTTCAGTTAACACAAGAAGTGAAGTGCATGTAGAATCTACGAGTGAAGAAAGGGCGACAGTTTTGGATAAATTACTTCTAATGTTTGTGAACAAGAAATTGGCGATATTGTTCACGCAAGGGCGAACATTAGGCGGAAATGAAGCAGGCACTGGGGAAATTGGCTTATCTGCCAACACAGGTCAAGCTGTAGCTGGTTCATTTACTGGTACCGCACGAGCACCCGCAACATCCCACATGTAAATATCGTTATTGATATGCAGTTTATCAAATGTTAGACGAACACGGTCACCTTCTTTTTTAATCGATCGAGAGAACTGAAGAAGTTGTCGGCGCTTATCACGAACGGCTTGGGAATAATCACGTCCAATGCTGAAACCTGTGTTCCTGAGGTTGCGGCCGTTACTTAAGATAGTCTCAACTTCTTTATCGTTAAAGAAATTTGCTATAATGGGGCGCTTTTTGTTGGTCGAAAAACGTCCCACATGGTGTGCTCTAGCAATGGAAGTCACACTGACGCCAAGTTTATCATGACAGAATTCACGTACAAATCGCTCTGAAGTTACCGAGCTTTCGGATTCAACTGCGTCTGCAACACCGTAGAACAAAATATTTGATCTACGCGACCGGTTCTCTGGGTCACCAATTTTAATAAATATATTAGACATTCCAACCTCAAGGTGCCCTGAGACATCGACTGACGCTGATGATTTCACTTTGGTTTCCAATTCCTGTACTCGTTTGGTAAGACTTTCCAGGTCTGTTTTGAGCGTGGCATGCATATTGAGCACCCTCATTACAGATTCCAAAAGGCTTGCATTGCTGGCTTCAAGACGCCCAACAGCCTCAACCACACCGTCTAACTTCTCCTCTTGAGCCTTTGTCATTGGTCCGGGGTTTACCTCTACGTCAACGCCCAGAAGCAACAGGCGCAAAACGTAAACGAGAGCAATATAGGTGCGTTTGAAAGAATTGGGTGGCCACGACACTGCCAGAAGGCAAACATCATTGCTGCGGTAACAGTGTGTTTGGTAATAACTGACCTGTAGAAAAGCAGTCGGTGAGCAACGAACAACTGTGGCACTGTCGTGGCCCAGGGGTTCGTCGAAATGCGCGCGTTTTTGAGTAGGCGGTGTGGATAACGTCGTTCCAGGTTGACCGACGAGTGACACGAAACTGTCCAAGAATGGCAGCGGGTGATGCAGCAGGCTTAATAAGTTGCGGCAAGTAGGCGGGTTGTCAATGCAATCCAGAAAGATCATGCATTTTTCGCTGACCCAGGCATCACCGAGTTGTACTGCAGGCAGCGACAGCAGCCGTCCCAAGAGCGGTAGTAGCAGCATCTGTAGAAAGGCAGTCGGTGAGCAACGAACAACTGTCGCACTGTCGTGACCCAGGGGTTCATCGAAATGCGCGCGTTTTTGAGTAGGCGGTGTTGATAACGTCGTTCCAGGCTGACCGACGAGTGACACGAAACTGTCCAAGAATGGCGGCGGGTGATGCAGCAGGCTTAATAAGTTGCGGCAAGTAGGCGGGTTGTCAATGCAATCCGGAAAGATTATGCATTTTTCGCTGACCCAGGCATCGCCGAGTTGTACTGCAGGCAGCGACAGCAGCCCTCCCAAGAGCGGTAGTAGCAGCATCTTACTTTAGTTCACCCAGAACTTGAGTTTGCTTCCTCCATTTGGTCTCCCATTCAAGCGTCACTCAGATTAAAACCTTAGACTAACGGCCTCACAAAGCGTCCTAATAGAAACATCAAAGACTTGCTTGCTATATATGTTTCCGCCGACCATCATGACTCGGACGCCGCTCTGCCCTTCGCAACGTTTGCTTATAATTCCTCCCGACATGACTCTGCTGGATTTTCTCCGTTTTACCTCTTGTACAGAAGAAATGCCCACGCTTTCATTTGACACCTACCTTCCAGGCGTTCTCGACTCGTCGTCAGAACACGTCCGTGACGCCATCTTCAGAGCTGTAGAGGCACGCCAGATTGCACGCCTGAGCCTTACCGCTTCGCAGGACGAACAGCGACTCTTCTATGATGCCCCCACCACGATGCCCATTTCAACCCTGGTGATAGGGTCCTTCTTTGGACGCCATCACGATGAGTTGACCTTTAGGAAAAGTTGATTTCGCCACGCTCTGGTCCGTACCGGACGAAATCTCATCATGCTGATCATGCTCATCTGTGGGTCATGAGCTAGAATGACAATCACTGAACGAAAAAAGATTAACAGTCAAAAACCACTGAAATGAGTTCGGTCGTGGGTACTGTGAAGAAAACACTAAACGATTATGATATTATGGTGCCGCATGATTATGGTAGAAGTCATAGTCATGAGCACGGTGTAAGAAGATAGGTGCTCCGACGGCGCACCCGCGCTGGGGCGAGAGAGCGGCTACTTCGTGTGACAGGAAGTGAGCGCCGCCGCTAGGAGCAGCACATGTTCAGGAGGCCTTGGAGCAGCAGCACAAGAGTGAATAATTTATGACCTCCGTCAGCATTGAAACACCCATACTTAAAGATATGCAATTTTTCGTTATTCAGACGCCAAATCCTGAGCAGCTAGAAGGTTTCATGCCATTTACTGTCCAAATAACGTCATTTCCGACACGAGAGAGACGCGTCGTCTGGTCAAAGAGACGGCGCACTGGGCTTGCCGCTGCTAGGTAGCCACTGCTCGCTGCATCGGAGTCAATCGGAATGTCGGCAGAAATATAAAGGGACGTTCCTCCAACCAAATAGAGTCGTTTTAAGCATGTGAACGACATATATACATCGAAATAAGCACCTCTACCGCGCGCGTCCATAGAAGCGCCAGCAAAAAGAGCGAAAAAGGGGCCCTCAGAACAGGTGCTGCCCCTTGCGGCAGCGGTGTGCATAAAGTCACACTAAGTGGCCGTGCCTCGCGCCGCGGTCGAATCACCTGTCTTGTTACACCGTGGTCATGAGCATGAAACTGCAAAACCGACAATGAATCAGCGAAAAAAAATTTACATCAAAAATCACTTGACTGTGCTCGGACGCCGGTAGGAAGTGAAGGAAACACTAAAAGATGATGGTAGAAGTCATAGTCATGAGCATGACGCAGCAAAATGACAGTGGCTCAGCGAAAAATGATGAACGCTCAAAAACCATCGAAACGGGTTCGTACATGGGCACTAAGTGAAGCAAACACTAACGGATGATGGTACAAGTCATAGTCATGAGCATAACTTTGCGAAAGTGAAAATGACCCAGTGAAAAGAAAATATTAACACAAAAAATCATTGAAATGGGATTGGACGTGGCTACTATGTAAGGAAACACTAATGGATGATGGCAGAAATCATAGTCATGAGCATGACTCATCAAACAGGACAATGGCGCAGGTAAAAAGATCAACACACAAAAACCACTGAATGGGTTCTGACGTGGTACTAAGTGAAGGAAACAATAAAGGATTGTAGTAGAAGTCATAGTCATGACCATGACTCAGCAAAATGAGAATGACTGTGCGCAAAGATAATAACACTCAAAAGTCAATGGAATAGGCTCGAATGTGGTACTGAGGGAAGGAAAAGGCTAAAGGTTGATGGTCGAAGTCATAGCATAAGCATGACTAAGACTTTCTTTTTAGGTATCTTTGGCATAGCTAAAAGGACTCCTGACGACTCAAGACATCAATGGCATGACATGCGTGTCATGTAGGTCATGAAACAGCCGCCTACGTCTTGGTGCTCTCATGGTCGTTTGGTTAACTTGGTACGCTTTCCGCACACTGCTTCGTATAACATCGATTCCCGCAGGGCGTGGGATCTGCCAGATTTTTTAATTGTGAAGCATTTCTTTGCGAACATTTCCCACTTTGAGAGTATCTATCTATCTATTTATCTATCTGACTATCTATGTAGCCACCGATGTCTTTATGTTCTCGTGGTCTTTCCTTAACTTGCTATGTACCAAAATTAGCACAGTATGAGAAGACTGTATGATGGGCATGAATGATAGGTCATGACCTGCATGTCATTAAGTCATTACAATTTCCCCGCGAAAGAAGCTGAACACTCGAAACGACTGGAATGGGTTCGGACGTAGGCACTAAATGAAGGAAACACTACAGCATCATAGTAGAAGTTAAAGTAATGAGCATGACTCTTCAAGAACGATCATGACTCAGCGAAAAAATATTAGCGCTAAAAAACCACTGAAGGGGGTTCGGATGTGGTACTAAGTTAAGGAAAGGCTTACGTTTGATGGTCGAAGTCGTACTCATGAGCATGACTATGGCTTTCGCCTTAAGGTCTCTTAAGCGTAGCTAAAGGGACTCCTGAGGACTCGTTACACGAATATCATGAAATGCGTGTCATGTATGTCGTGGAACAGCTGCCTACATCTTGGCACTCTCATGGTCGTATTGTTAACTTGGTAGGCCCCCGCCCACTTCTTCGCGGAACATTGATACCCACAGAGCATGGGATCTACCGTCTTTTTTTCTTCTCCCAATGTCAACCTGATAATCGGCTATCCATGTTTGTTCTCTCATCCACACCACTTTCCTCCTGTCTTTAACGTTAGGCCTACCATTGTTCGTTCCATCAATCGTTCTGCGATCCTTAATTGTTCTCCAGCCTCTTTGTTAACCTCCAAGTTTCTGCCCTATATGTTAACCCCAGTAGAATGCAATGCCTGCCATATGCACTCCAATCCAATTTTATTCCTCAGTAAATTTCTTTCTCATGATCGGGGTCCCCTGTGAGTAATTGGCCTAGATAAACGTACTACTTTACAAACCCTAGAGACTCACTGGCGATTCTGAATTCTTGTTCTCTTGCCAGGCTATTGAACATTATATTTGTCTTCTGCGTATTAATATTCATCCCCACTCTTACATTTTCTCGGTTAACGTCCTCAATCATTTGTTGTAATTCGTCCCCATTGTTGCTGAATAGGAGAATGTCATCTGAAAACCGAAGATTGCTGATATATTCGCCGTTGATCGTCACTCCTCGGCCTTCCCAGTCTAAGAGCTTGAATACTTCTTCTAAGCATGCAGTGAATAGCATTGGAGAGATTGTGTCTCCTTGCCTGACCCCTTTCTTGGAGGTAGCTTTCTAGTTTTCTTGTGGAGAACCAAGGTAGCTGTGGAATCCTTGTATTGTAGTGAGGAAGAGGCTCAAAAACTATCGAGAGAGGACGACGAGGTCGGGCAGGCCGGAGAGCGTGAGACAGCGACCAACGCTTTTGGAACAAGGCTGTTGTTACGTAGCCCCTGCTTTTAAATAAACCCCCTTACAGTTTGGTGGAAAGGTGCTGGGTAGTCTCCTAGTCTACCAACCTGGAACTACGAAGCCGTACCTTGCCTCCAGCGCCAGCGATGGCTGAAGAAACCACCACCCAAGGCCCCTCTCAGACAACCCACCGTCTGTCCCGGCGTGCTGCCTCAGCTTTACCCGCCGATATTCAGCGGCACTGACGACCAAGACGTCGAGGACTGGTTGGCAACTTATCAGAGGGTAAACGCAGTCAACAAATGGGACGATAATACTAGGCTCGCCAGTCTCTGGTTCCGCAATCACGAAGTGGAGATTCGTAAATGGGCCTCGTTCAGGACCACTTTTTCAGAAATCTTCGGCCGCCCCGCAGTACGCAAGCTCCGCGCAGAACAGCGACTTCGTGAACGCGCTCAACAACCCGGTGGGAACTTCACCAGTTCTTATGAAGACGTCGTCGACTTGTGTAAGCGTATCCACCCGTCGATGCACGAGTCGGATAAGATCAAACAAATCCTGAGAGGAATCGCCGAAGACGCATTTCAAATGTTATTAGCCAAAGACCCACAAACCGTCGCAGATGTTGTCAGCTTGTGCCAGAGTTTCGACGAATTGCGCAAGCAACGCGCCCAAACTCGCCGCCCTCTGGAACACAACGACTCCATCGCGGCCTTGACTCTGGGTGACCAAAATGCACTGTTGATTCAAATGAAGCAGTTCGTGCGTGAGGAGGTCGCCAGACAACTCTCTATTTTATCAAGCATGCCCGAGCCAGCACAGGCACAACATCTGGCCTCAGTCATACGCCAGGTTATCCAGGAAGAGGTCACTGATGCTTTGCCTTTCACTCGTCCGCCACCTCCGGAGTCTGCGCCCTTGACGTACGCGCAAGTCGTCGCTGCCGAGTCGCATCATCAGCCAACCTATTCTTCCGCGCCCGCAAGCGTTCGACCACTACCTGTTCCGTTTAGCCGAGCAGTACCCACGTTTTCAAATCCATGGCGCATTGCGGACAATCGCCCTATATGCTATTGCGGTTATGCAGGACATGTGGCACGCTTCGGCCGCCGTCGCCCTCCAGTTCAAATGGATGCCCTGCGACCGTCTGCGTACGATCCTAGACGCTTTGATGGCATAGCGCGCCTCCAACAATCTTCTTCGCCCGAGCGCCTGCCCGAGCGCCTGCCCGAGCGCCTGCCGTCCACTACCCACCGATCTCCATCCCCTCGACGTCGCTCTCTGTCACCTATGCGCCGTCGGCCCTGCCCTTCTGACGCGGAAAACTAGATGCCGCAGCTCCCGAGGCACGAACTGCGTCGTAGTCGATCAATTCAAGTCCTCGCATTTCTCCGGCCAACCTCATCGACGTTTTTTTGGATGGCTTTCATACCCTTGCGCTTGTGGACACTGGTGCTGCAGTTTCAGTGATAGACATGAAACTTTGCCGCTCGCTTAGGAAGGTTACGACGACATCAAAGGGATTGTCCCTCTGTACCGCCAGCGCAGACCATATTCAGCCATGAGCCGCCTGCACAGCTCGCATCGTCATTCAAGATATTGTCTATCCCATTGAGTTTCTTGTGTTGCAGGCCTGTTCGCATGATGTCATCCTCGGATGGGATTTTCTCTCTCACAATCATGCCGTTATTGAGTGTGCTCGTGCCGAGGTGGCGTTCTCTGCGTTGCTGCCCCTGCGTTGGAGAAGTTGTTTGTCGCCGATAATACGAACATCCCACCTAGTAGTGCAGCCCTTGTCGCCGTGTCCTGTGCCGCCATTGGTGAATACACAGTTCTATTTAACCCCTCCGAGACCGTTCAACGCCGCAGCAATCTCACATTGCCATTTGCCATTCTCGACATGCCCAACGGCGCTACATCGTTATTTGTTATGAATCCGTTGCCAGTTCCCTCAACCTTACTCCGTGGAGAGTGTATAGGCACAATTCAGGCATTCGACGTATCCTCCATCTTCTGCCTTGACGACGCAGACAACTTTCAACTTAGTGCCCTGACACCTTCTGCTGGTACGCCTGATCGCCTGATCGTTAAGCATGTTTGGCTCCGCCATCGACGACGAACTTACAGAGGCGCACCGCGAGAAAATTCTTGCACTTCTACACCAGTTTCGTGGCTTGTTTGATTGCCAGCAGGAGTCACAAGGCCACACGCACACTGTTCTCCATCCGATCGACACCGGCTCACAAGCGCCTCTCCGATAGCGTCCTTACCGCGTATCCCCTGCTGAGCGTCGTGTGATCTCCGAACAAGTCGACGACATGCTTCAGCGCGGCATCATTCAGCCGTCCTGAAGTCCGTGGTCGTCGCCTGTTGTTCCCGTCAAGGAAATGGATGGCTCGATACGCTTCTGCGTCGATTACCGCCGATTAAACAAAGTTACGCGCAAACATGTGTATCCTATGCCACGAATCGATGATGCCCCGGACGGCTTGCAAGGAGCCGAATTCTTTTCATCACTAGACTTAAGATCCCGCTATTGGCAGGTCCCTATGGCGCCATCCGATCGCCCGAAAACTGCCTTCGTAATTCCCGATGGGCTATAGGAATTCAATATCATGCCCTTCGGTCTATGTAATGCCCCAGCCACATTCGAACGGATGATGGAGAGTGTCTTGCGGGGGTTAAAATGAAAGACATGCCTGTGCTATCTGGATGACGTTGTTGTTTTCGCCCCTGATTTCGATAGCCACCTGCATCGTCTTTGCGAAGTATTGAGCGGCTTGACGCGCGCAGGACTTCAGCTTAACATCGAGAAGTGCCCATTTGGAGCTCGCAAACTCACCATCCTGGGCCACGTAGTCTCGAAGGATGGCGCCCTTCCCAATCCGCAGAAACTTCGTGCTGTTGCTGAATTCCCAAAGCCTACCACCGTGAAAACGCTTCGCAGCTTCCTTGGTCTCTGTTCATACTGTCGCCGCTTTCTGAAGAACTTCGCTTCTATTATAGCACCACTAACGAAGCTGCTCACCAGCGATAGCTCTCTGTCTGGTTGGTCGATAGTATCTGATGAGGCGTTCGCAAAATTACGTGATCTCTTGACTTCACCACCCATTTTACGTCACTTCGACCGCACCGCTCCAACCGAGGTACACACGGATGCTAGTGGGATCGGACTTGGCGCTGTACTGGCCCAACGAAAGCCGGGCTTCTCTGAGTACGTAGTTGCAATGCTAGTCGTGCCCTCACGAAGGCAGAGTGCAAGTACTCGGTTACCGAAAAGGAATGTTTGGCCATTGTTGGGGTGTTGCAGAAATTTCGCCCATACTTGTACGGCCATTGGTTTGATGCCGTCATCGATCACCATTCGCTCTGCTCGTTGGCTTCATTGAAGGATCCGTCGGGTCGACTTGGACGCTGGGCGCTACGTTTACAAGAATTTGATATTCGCGTTCTTCACCGCTCCGGACGCAAGCATGCCGACGCCGACGCACTTTCCCGCTCGCCGGTGTCTTCTGACGTTGCACCTGTTTCCCTTTCCGCAACTTCCTTTGCCAGCATCAATATCACTGACATGCCTTCCGAACAGCGCAAGGATCCCTGGATCGCCTCGCTGATCGACGTTCTAGCTGCGCCTTCGACGACACCTGCCCCACGGCCCTCTCGTGCCCTTCGTCGCCAGGTAGCTCATTATACGCTCCGAGACGCCATGTTGTACCGCCGCAACTATCAGCCAGATGGTCGAAAATGGCTTCTTGTCATACCTCGCCATTTACGCTCCGATCTGTCCACGCGCTTCTACGCCGACCCACAAAATGCGCACGCTGGCGTTTTGAAAACCTATGATAGACTTCGCCAGCGATTCTACTGGCGGGGAATGTACACATACATCCGCAAACACATTCGCTCCTGCATTGAGTGTCAATGCCGGAAGGCAACTTGTCACACTCCTGGCCCAATTACAACCTTTGCCCTGCCCCGCTCGCCCGTTTGATAGAATCGGCATAGACTGTACGGGCCCCTTCCTTCCACCCCTGCGGGCAATCGGTGGATTATTTTGGCCGTCAACCATCTCACTCGTTATGCTGAAACCGCTGCTCTTCCAACAGCTTTAGCACTTGATGTTTCCCTGTTCATCTTGTGCAGCTTCGTTCTTCGCCACGGCGCGCCACGCGAGCTGCTGAGCGACCAAGGGCGTGTGTTTCTGTCGCAAGTCGTCGAAGAGCTTCTCAGTGCGTGCAATAGTTTTCATCGCACCACTACAAGTTATCATCCACAGACTTGACGGAGCGCTTTAACAGAACACTTTTTGATATGTTTTCCATGTACATAGCCTCCGACCTTTCTAACTGGGACTTGGTGCTTCCTTTTGTGACATATGCCTACAATACAGCCACACAAGCCACCACTGGGTTTTCCCCTTTCTTTCTCATATACGGACGTGAGCCCTCTGCCACACATAGATACCATACTTCCGTACCGCCCGGATGCGTCCGATTACCGCCCAGCCTCAGAACTCGCTCAATGTGCTGAACAGTGCCGCCAACTAGCACGCTCATTTACATCCGTTGCACAAGGTCTTCAAAAAGAACGCTGTGACCCGGCTAAACCTGCCCCTACCTTCCCTGTTGGCTCTTCCGTGTGGCTTTCAATTCCGTGCCAGACCCCTGGTCTCTCCCACAAATTTGCAGCAAAATATCATGGTCCCTGCCGGATCGTACAATGCCAGTCGCCCGTGAACTACGTCGTCCAGCCTGTGACACCTCCCACCGACAGACGCTGTCGCGGTCGTGAAACAGTCCACGTAAGCCGCTTAAAGCCCTACTACGACCCTCGTGTGCTTGGAGCGCCTTGGGTCGCCAGGATGGCTCCTCTTCGCCACCGGAGGCCAATGTAGTGGGGAAGAGGGTCAAGAACTATCGAGAGAGGACGACGAGGCCGGGCAGCCCGGAAAGCGCGAGACAGCGGCCAAGGCTGTTGTTATGTAGCCCCTGCTTGTAAATAAACCGCCTGACAGTATATATTTGCGAAGATATTCACGTATACCTCCTGTACTCTTTGATTACACAATGCCTCAATGACCGCTGTTATCTCTACTGAATCAAATATATTTTCATAATCAATAAAATCCATATAGAGACGTCGGTTGTACTCCGCTAATTTCTCGATTTGCGATATAGGGTGCGGCAAAAGGGTAGCCGCCATGGCAAGTGATGTCTTACATTTTACGTGGGTCTGTAATGATGGAAGTTCAAAGCTGTTATAATATTTTCGTGATTTGTTATAATTGTATTTTTGTGCATACTGCATGTAAAAATGTGTACATTGTATCCAGCCTATCTATAATTCACTGCAAATAAAGTCATTTCTTCGTATGACATACTGCTTTTAACTACGAATATTTAAAGCTAGAAAACAACACTTTTTTACGAACACACGCGGTTCAGGAGCTAATAACACGAAGAATGCTGAAATTTACGTATATGTCAAATGGAGTTGCGTGTGCATGTTTTTTTCCTTCTTATCGCGCACAGCGGAACCGTATTTCTAGCTCATGTCATTTTCCTCACTTTCGGGCGGTACTGGGTGCCAGCGGAAACCGATCAGTTCACCTAACAGGTAGATCTATACCACGACCCGGCACTCGGATGCCTATATGAATGCTAATCTCGGAAAGGGGGCCTATGGAAATTTTCGAGTGTGTCTGAGCGTCCGCGGTCCCACTACAGTCTTCTTGAAATTTTCGGGAATCTGTCGAACGAATGCTGCAGGCGGGTTTCTACCGACAAAATAGAGTCACGGGCCCTTTTTTTTCTCATCAAAAAACAAGTAAAAACTTACGAAGAATCTCCTCAGGGAGTTATCTGAATGATGCGTAAGCATTTCATAGTAACGACGTGGCGTTGAGTGCCCACACTCCACACTGTTGGTAAACCTAGCACTATTCAGCGACTGCGGTCGCCTTGGCGCCATTACCGTAAATTCGACAGCGCTGCGGTGACACGAACTGCTGCGGAAGGCGTGGACTTATGAGGCAAGTAAAGTACTGCAGTTGGCGGCGCCAGGTGCGCTGATTACGATCTCATCCGAAGCCACGGCTGCTCAACAGTTCTGGGTTACTAAATGTGCAACTTGTGCGCGCCTGGTGGCAGACACCACATGGTCACAGAGACGCGCTCATGCCGCTGCTCGCGCGTGCGTCGTGGTGGTGGTGGTGGTAAACATTTATTAAAGCATTTTTTACAGAGAGGTTCGAAAAACCAGCCCTTAGTGGGCCAGCTCCCTGACAATACTAGGTGGAGTGCCTATTCAGGGACCACATTGGTCGTGGCCGCTGCCCTGACACGCCGGACCATGGCCTGTTGGGCCGGAAGGGCCAGGCAGCCGAGCCGGGCCGCCTTCCTGTCCTCTCGGGTTGGGTTGTGGTTTGGGGTTAGAGACGGATTGAGTTGGCATGCCCATACCAAGTGGTAGGTGGCAGCCACCTCCCCACAGTACTGACAGAGGCCGGAAAAGGAAGAGTCAAAGTGTTTGAGCACTGACGGGCACAGTAGCGTATCTTTGAATAGGCGAATAAGAATTCTCTCGTCCGCCTTCTTGATCCCTTTGAAGAGCGCAGGAAAGCTGCGGTGGCGGTCCTGGTAACGGGTACTTATGTCTTTAAAAGTCAGAAGAGGAGGATTGTCTTCTGGATCAGAGTGGTCATTGGTGGGCGAGGCAGCGGCCCGGGGAATGAGTGCGCGGCGGCAGCATGGGCTGCCTCATTGCCTGTGTGGTCCTGATGGCCGGGGGTCCAGATTAGTGAGCGGGGAGAGGGGGGTCACCTACCCATGGACAAGCTCGGAGAACTTGGGCAGCTAGGGGTGAGATCCATCCCAGTTCGATAGTTCGACAGGCTGCTCTGAAGTTAGATATGATGGTTTTAGAATTGTCATGTGAGATAACTAGGGCTATGGCCACCTCTTTAGCATGGGTAGCATTGGGTGCACGGAAGAAGAGACCATCCATCTGCCTGTCTTGGGGGACTACGGCGGCCGTATACTTTACCACGGCCAAACCCCGTGGTAAAGGCCGGCGATGTCCGTGTAAAATATGCTATGTTTGGAGCCGCAGTGGCGCCGGAGGGCAAGAGCCCGCCCCTCCCGGTGCACTTTTCTCGTGTGTGACGGGGAGAACAGACTTTGTCGCGAAGACCCTGGTGTGCGTGGTGCCGAAATTGTAGCTCCTCTGAAAAGTTCGGAGCTGGAAGATCAGCTCTGGGCCGTCCGACCAGACAAAGATGCCGCCCGAGTCCAAGGACATCGAGCTGCCACCTAAGGCCACTAAAAGCAAAGTGCCGGCACTTTAAATAAAGCTTATTTCTTCTTCTTCTTCCTCTTTAGCCACTCCACCAGCTTACGCTGTGACTGTGCTGCGTGTTCCACGCAGGCCTTTTTATCCTAATCAACACGGTGACGACGGTGACCCGCGCACCATCCAGATTGTTGCGTGAGCTGTAAGTACGCTTGCATGTAAGTAAGGCATGATGCTGAGTCGGTGTAGTAAGTTAATTACTGCACCGAGTCGCCATCGTGTACGATTTCGCGACGACGACATGGTTTTCGCTCAAGGAAGTTGAAGGTCCACTGAACGATGAGATATACAAGGCTTTCGCCTTAATATAGCGGCGTGCGTGGCTCGTGCGTGGATGTTTAGAAGTTCTCCACAAACGCACAATATAATTGGCTGCAAAAGTGAATAAGCGGAACTAACGTAGGGCCACGCCCTGATCAGTCGTCTGCAATGAAAGTTCAAGAAACGGTGAGCCGGGCAAATACTCTCACTGAATTAGGCAATCATCGTAGACACCTCTTGTTTAACTAAAGCTTGTATGGTGCTCATCCTTTGAGTTGCATTCTAACTTTTCTAAGGTGAGCCCTGCGTTTTGCGAGTTTAGAATATTGGCAATAGGTGCCAGCAAATGACATACGGGCGCATGGAGCGTGTAAGCATTCCGCAGGACTCTGTTGATTGATTCAAGCCTCTTTCGCCAGCGACAACTGTCGGCTGAAAAAAACTACTCCTTTGATTGAGAATTTAGTTGTGCCATCCCAACCCCGTTAGGACGTGAACTACTCACATGTACTTATAAAAATAATGTGGACATCCATTGCTCATTTTTACTTTAAACGTTTTGCACGAATGGACACAATGAAAACATTTTATACACCGCTAGATAAGTGCACTAGCTGAAGGTAAATGGGTTTCCAACATACCCACTGCTATTTCAGGGGCATATATTTTGTGAGCTATAAACTACACAATCCTGAAGTGCGTGAAATGTTTAGAAAATAATTCGTCGGCCCTTCCCCTACCAAGAACAAGGGGGCATGCGAAGCTTGTCACAACCTCAAAATTCGGTGTCGAGTTCCCTGGTCTCGGCGATCGCTGCCCATCGGTAAGACGGGGTTTTAACGTGGAATCTGCTGCCTGCTGTTGTAACCAAGCCTGGTCTCAGGCTGCCTTGAACACAGGATCCGTACAGCGAACTCGAGCCTGCTCCCGGCGACGTTGACGGCGTTTCTAGTCGAAAGCGGCCTGATCCGCCGCCGACCGAACAACGCAAGTCTTCCCATCCGTTTGCCGAGCGTGCACTGAAAAGAAGACCCGACGCGATACGCGCGAGGCCATTTCCTTCCCTTGCGCCCGCAGCCCGCCCGCTTCTAATTGGGTGCTCCCGTCACCTGTTACGGGCGCGTGCCCCCACGTGTTTAACTAGCGGTTGATTCTCAGCCTTTCCCGCGGATGTGCCTCAGTTGCGTGATACGGTTTTCCTGTCACACCTACAGCAGCAGTGTGACATTCTCATTGCTACGACAACCTGCGAGGAACACATAGAAACCCTGCATTGTCTGTTTAAAAGGATCCGAGAAGTCGGATTGACAATCAAGCCTCTGAAGTGCGAGGTCGGCGTAACGTCGATAGTTTTCCTGGGTCATCGAATAAGAGGCCGAACAATTCATCCGGTGGAAAGCATGATCGCATAGATTGCAGAAGCTCCACGACCCGATACTAAGAGACAACTATGGTTGGCGCAAGAAAACTTGCCGCGATCTAAAACGAGCAAGAAAAATTACTATGACCGAGGAAGCAAGACAAGGTGAGCTTGCCTGCCCGCGTCCTATGAAGGCCTGATAAGTGAATGTGCAATGTACATCAGTGCAGATATACTCAGCAAGGACACGTGTACCGAGGTACTCGGTAGACAGAACAGAACAAAATCAAAAGAGGCGGCTCGTGATTCACGATGCAAGTCACGTTGCACGTCAAAACTTGGTGACGACGTGTGCACACAAGTTGTGCATGAACGCCTGCTGGCAAGAGAGGTCGGTAAACCAAATTTTACCTCTGCTAAAGAATGCATTGCCGAGATCTCAGGCGCTGATAAGGGAGAATGCAAAGGCAGTTCAGCGGCACTGCGTTCCTGTGTGAATGGGGCGGAGGCAGATCGGTCTCCTTTGTGTCGGGTGAGAGAAGCACAGTTCCGCTAAAATGCTGGCTGAATGCTCGTGCGACCGGTCCAGGTGACGCGTCAGCGTACCTGAAGTGTCACCGCCTCCCATCCTATACTTACTATTATGCGCCCCCACACTCGTGGTCAGCCTGGGCTCGCGTACTGTTAACCCCATCCTAGCTTTATGTGTATTTGTTGCTCTGATTGTTTATTGAGTGTTCATTATATGGCCTTATTTTTGGGCTAGTTTTATTAGAAGTTTATGTGTGTGGTTTTTTTTTAACAAACGGCTTTGTCCTCAACTGGGTTCTCGAAGGCACCACCTCCCAGAACCATACGAAACCATTAAAGAAAAAGAACCTGCATCACACACCAACACTCATGATGCAATACAAGCTTCACTTGAAACGTTACTTGCCTTCTTTGCGTCTGCAATCTTCCTCTGATCTTCACTGGACCTCTCGGATAGATCATCTTATGAAAACAAAAGAAAGGTTTTCTGCATATACCAATGAAGCTCGTATTAACTGATAGTTGTTTTATTTAAGAATTGACAGTAACGCAATCAAAGTTATGATGCGCACAAATTTATCTAAAAAAACAACTTTATCTAAGAAAGTCAATGCACGGCAAGTGGCTTCTTCTTTCAGGACATCGTATGTCATGCTATACCATAATTTTAATCAACGGAATCCAGTATCTTCAAAGCCTAAGGAGCAAGAAGGGTGAGCACCGACAAGCTTCTTCTAAAACAATTGTTACGAAAACGTGTGTTGAAACAAAAAAAGTGTGCATGAAGATCTGCTCTCTTCTTTGAAAAATTTGATGAACGACCCCACATTTCTTTTTCAATTATCACAGAAATGTGTTTGGTTCAAGCAATAAAACTAAGTCTGCTCTGTAATATTTCAAGTTGGTTGTAACAACGAAGAAACTAAATATAGCAAGAAAGGATAGAGATACTAGCAAATCAAATGTGTTTCACTGATTATAGGGGGAAAGTACACATGTGTATGTCAGCATCTCATTTCAGTTCCACAGCCATCTCCTGCAACAAGCAAAATGCATGTGCAAGCCAAATTAATGGGCATGTGTGAACGTTTTTCTGCAAGCAGAAAGCGTCAGTTGCTGGCAGTCGGTCTATGAGTGAAGACATGTAGTGCGCGCTTGTCGGAGTCCAGTAAGTAGAGAGTTTTAGAATCGGGGCCCCAAAAGTTTGGGGCCCCAAAGAGCTTTGCGGGTGTTAGCGTTGGGGCATGCAAGAGCGATGAGTTTTAGAATAGGGCTTTGCGTTTGCGAATACCGTCTTGCGCTTGCAGCGCCACTACGGTGTCAAAGAAAAGCTATTATAAATATTAAAATAAACTATACCATTTTATGATAGGAAGAGTAATTTTGACTTTCGTGGTTTTGCGTTTAATTGCAATTAAGGTGTTATTCTATTAGCAGCAAGCGATTTATTGCGCCTAATTTTGAGTAACCAACTTGACGTGCCTTCACCAGCTAGGCTAATCCACGTTAGGCCTACGAGCCATGAAATCGACAATCGAATTCAGAATCAGCGGCGTCTAATGAATCAATCTTCATTACACACGTTAGTTGAGAGAAAGCGATAACCGCAGTCACTTCTCCTAGCTTACTAACTTCACGCGTTACCACGAATCAAGCCGAGTTTGGTACTCGGAGAGCCGCCGCTTCGATGGGTGCCGCCATGTTTGTTGACGCAAAACTTTTGGGGCTGCTTTTGGGGCTCCCGCTAAATCGGCGAAATAGCGTGCCCAACGCAAAACCCAAACGCAGTTAGCGTCTCGCGCATGCGCAGTGGTGTCGACGCTATTTCTTTGGCGCCCCAAAACGTTTGGGGCCCCTATTCTAAAACTCTCTAGTTATTAAAAAAAACACCGCATATCCACGGGGTGAGTGATGATTAGTGGGCGAAGCTCCGGAGGGAATCATCCGTAAACCGTGAATCTTCCGTGTAATTCGCCCAGTCTCGCCGCACTTAAATCGAACGATTGACTTCCACCAATGACACGCGCCATATGTGACGTCATTCCTATTTTATAACAGCGCCCTTCATTATAATTGCACCATCTCCCGCTTAAGGGGACGCTAGCACAAACGCGTTAGAAACGTGCAGTACTCTCTAGGAAGGGGGAGAGGCCACAGCGTCTTACGTAGCCGTTTACACATGCCGGAACGTGCACCGCGTTTGCCGACGCTATCACATGACTGCTGAGAGAGTATAACCCCCGTATTCATGAACGCTCCTCGACTTGAACTTGACTTGCCACCGCCTTCAACGCGTTTCGAACGCGCTGCCCAAGGCGGTGGCAAGTCAAGTTCAAGTCGAGGAGCGTTTATGAATACGGGGGTAAGGCGGAGAGGCCACAGCGTCTTACACTAGCTTCTTACACGGGCCGTAACGCGCTAGCACAAACGCGTTAGAAACGCGCAGTCTTTCGTTAATGTTGAGTATTTATTGTCATCGTGGTGCGTGTGTCCATGTGCCCTTCCTGGCGTAGTGGTTAGCGCCACGCGTTCGGAAGCGAGGGGTCCCTGGTTCGATTCCGCGCTACGGACACATCTTTCGGAATTCTTTTTTCATGAAAGTAGACGTGGCTACCTACTACGACTACAACTACTACTACTACATACTACAGAGGAGGGACAGACCCACACCCTAAGGAGCTTCGCCCCTAAAATGAGGGAACAACATTAGCAGCGATATTCCATCAATGTTTCCCAAAAGCTCGGCGACAGCCCAGTGGAAATCATTCCAGTCTTGAAAAGCCATTCCGGACGATGCCATGAGCACCTCACTGATAAGGGAGTGGTACAACCGCTTCAAAGATGGTGCACATCAGTGGACAGTGAACCGCATTCAGGCAGAACCTCAACAAGCCGAAATGCAAATGTCATTGAACAACTGTCGACTTTGGTCTTGGAGGGCCGTCGAATCACAGCCCGAGAACTTGCGAACGACATAGGGGTAAGCATTCGAACAGTAGATTCAATTCGGACACATGATTTGGCACGAGGAGAATGTGCGCGGAATTATACCGAAACAGCTAACAATGGAGCCGAAGCCACTCCTCTGGAAATCGCACAGGACCTGCTGGACAATGCAAACAGTAATCCCAACTTTTATTGCGATAGCAATTATATGGACACTCAAAAGCAGATTTCTGCCGTCGGCGTCGCCGTCGCCGTCGCCGTCGCCGTCGCCGTGAGGTTCCGTATGACGTCAATGGAGATGAAATCGTGGCCGCGCGCCGCCGAACGCTGTATGTGCGAGTGAAAGGGCGCGAGGGACGCGCTCTTTCACGGGGAGTGAACGCACGGCGGAGAACAAACGCGTGTTCTGCGCCGTGCTTCCTTAAGGGCTGCAGAAGTAGGCGTCTCTTTCCTCCTTTACAATCACCATATATGTAGAGCAAACGCGCCTTCTTCCGATGCGCGAGAGGCCGTGGGGGAGGGGGGGAAGGGGGAGGGAAGGGAGGCGACGTTTAGCTGCGGCACCAAGTGCCTATTTATATCAGAGGCTCCGGCAACAGTCACCAACGCCGCACGCATTTTGAGCGAACGCGGGCAAAATGCCGACGGCGTCGACAACAGTTCGGCGCGTTGCCGGTGCTGCTGCATGTCCAAGTTTATACAGCTGATAAAGCTAATATCATTACTCCGTATATCTCTCTACAAATTTGCTATCGCAATTGATGCTTCACCTTTCAGGTGAAACTGCGACAACTTTTCTGAACACCGTAATCACGGGCGGTGAGTCTTGGGCTCATGGGTACGACCCAGTAACCAAGATGGAGTCGTCACAGTGGAAACATCCCACATCACTGAGGCTAAAAAAAGCACGCGATGTCCACAGCACTGTCAAGGCCATGTTGACCGTTTTCTTCGAATACCGTGGCGTGGTGCATCGTGAGGACGCACCACAATTCCAAACCATCACAATGGAATACCACCAGGAGATGCTTCGTCGCCTTCGTGATGCTGTGCGGCGCTAACCACCGGATCTGTAGGCAGCAAAACTTGGCAGCTCCAGCATGATAACGCACCCGGACATTCTGTTGCGCACCTTATTCAGATGTTCTTCGCGAATCACAACATTCCTGTTGTTCGTCGGGCTCCCTATTCCCTCGTCATGTCTGCGTGTGACCTTTGGCTATTCGCCACGCTGAAAATGCTGCTGGAAAAAAACCGAGTTTCATCAAGACAGCATGCGCTATACGACAGACCAGCGATCACCACTCCAAAAATACGCTCTCCAGAACTGTTTCCAACAATGGCCGGAGCGTTGGGAGAAGTACGTGCATTACCAAGGAGGCAGGTTTGAAGGGGATTAAGGTTTTGTACCTCCTAATAAATAAATCTATTTCTTCTGCCCAAAGGTTTAATGCGTTTTGAACGCACCACGTATGCTTCTCGGAAATGATGTAATGATGCAATTATGCTGAGCTACATATCCACTTGAGAGATTGGTGGAAATGCGTCCATGTTGCAGCTGCTGTGCGCATAAGTCGCGAATGGGTACATGTCGAAGCCTTAACTGCGATCCAAAAATAATAGAAATGCTAACGAAGTCGAAGCAGCGAAGCGCAGCTCTTCACCGAACATTCGCCTCCGCTGACCGCTCTTCAAGGCACTCTCAGTTCTCATTCACGAACGGCCATTAGCAACCTTTGTTTTAGCGTTTGCTATGTCACTCACAAGAAGTTCCGTCTTGCTGTATCTTCGGGAGACTAGGTTTAAAACATTCCGCTATGCAGATCAGTCACAAAAACTTTGAAATTTGTTGTGCCTATATAAGGCGTCGTATTAGAAAGTTTTTTTTTTGCGTACCTTTACCTTACCCGTACACACTTATGCACTGTTGCTTCTTAGTCTTCCTAACGTAGTGAATTCTGTAGGTGGGATTATGCGCCATACAACCTGAGGTCGAATCTACGTACAATACCCGACATCGATAGTAATCAATGCTAGCGTTGTTCGGGGCTCGATTTTCTAACGATGCAGACGATTAGAAGAGGCTGTAGGCGTGCGAAATGTTATATATAAAGTTTGAGAGTATAGAATGCACTCAAATTGCACATGTATTCCACATCAGAAACGCCAAAATGATAAAAAATCATGTGACAGAATCCTCGACACATTGCAGGCAGTGAATAATATCGCAAATACAGAAATTACTGCAAGCCGCCCGTTCTTGGCGTCAAGTTGGAACTTCCTCTTGTCACGTTGGGTTACACAGGTTTGGTTTGACACGAGGTTACTGAAAGGCTCTACACAAATTCACATTTTTATGTGGTAATCTGCCTCATGGGGCGAAAACAGTTTTTCTTGTGTGTATCTGGTAAGGGCTACATGAAAACAAGTAGTGCGGCCCCACCACTGCCACATCAGTCAGGTCATACGTCTAAGAAAGTGTATTACACTATTTTTACATGTGCTCTTAGACAGCGCGTGTAAAAACAGCGGGTAAAGATGTTGTAAATACAGTGCAATAAACATGCACAAACGCATGACCCGACGATCAAATTCATGTAGCTGTCGGGTCGTATTGAAGACGGAGTGCGTTGTGTTGCTTTGCATTGTTTGATGTAAGCGGCGAAACGGTTTTAGCCACGTTAAAGTGTCAAAGAGCCATAAAAAATATGAAATAAGTATAACAAAACAGTAAAAATTTGACTTGCCATTCCAGCCCTGCGAAGAAGATGTCCAGCGAAGCTCTCGAAAACCACAACTACAACTGCTGAGGGGAGTATGCAACGCTTTATTGTTTTAGAATAATGGTAGTGTCAGTCGCTGTGAGGTCGGTGTAGTACACCGGGATGTGTTCTGCTACTGCTTTTGCTACATTTGTTGCCAAGACCAAATCCAAACACGACCTCTACCGCTTGGTTGGTTGATGCAATTTTTACTTCAATCGCTGAAGGTTCTTTTTTTTCTGGGAAGCCGACGCCACGAAAAATCCCGACCAACTAGAAGTTAACAGCTTCACTATGCAAGGCGCAACGCGGTATTGAATCCGGGCGCCCCAGGGTAGCACCGGGCGATTTAATACAACACCGCCAGCGATTTTTAAAGTAAAGCTTTATTTCCGCACCCTCCCACACATTACAGAGAGGTTACAGAACGGATGCTCGAAAAGCGCGAGTTAATTCTTTTACTTTAGTGTGAGAAGCTTGAGATCGGCGTTTCCCTTCCATCCAGTCCCGTCGAACGGAACGGCTGTAAAGAAAGGGTGAGGAGACAGCTAGCGGTATGTGGCCAACGGTACTTTCTTGACGAGCGAAACACAGTGGGATAATTTGTGGTCATCAGCAGATGCCTTTCGCGGTGACGGCGCCCGGATGAGACAGGTAGGCGGCTTATGACACTGGCTGATCATAACCAACACGCGCAGGAGCGATTAGAGACAGCAATTAGCGACGCGTCAACCACCCTGGTCGGCCGTGGCGCACGGTCCCGCAGCTCTTTCGACGACGCGCTTTCAGATGGGTTCGTGTGGGACGAACGTTATTACTGTTAACCCGATTAGCACCTAATAATGCACAAAGCTGACCTTAAGAGTGATAATCGGTGCTGTTTAATCGACATTATTCACGGCGCACGCCGTGACCATTTTGACCGTCGCGCAAACCATTTCTGAGACCGTGGCCACTGGGAACCCCTAAATTAAATTAAATTATGGGGCTTTACGTGCTAAAACCAGTTCTCATTATGAGGCACGCCGTAGTGGGGGACTCCGGAAATTTGGACCACCTGGGGTTCTTTAATGTGCACCTAAATTTAAGTACACGGGTGTTTTCGCATTTCGCCCCCATCGAAATGCGGCCGCCGTGGCCACTTCCAGCGCGAGTGTTTACATGCCAAGTGTACAGGAGCCTGAAGTGTAGCAGTGACCGCTTTCGTTAACTTATGGCCCGCAAATACTACTCGGTTTTTGCAAACATCGTACGCAGTTACGTGCGCGGGACTGCGCAACACAGCATACGTTGTCACCCTGCCACCTTATTTCGCAGGTGCTTCCTGCTTATTAGGTTTTCGTTCAGTCTACCGTGCTGTACCCTGTTGCTTTAGGATGTGCGACGTAAAATTACTTTGCGTTTGTAAGCTTCTTCCTTTTTTTCTGTTTTTATGTTGTTTTCTGAAGGCAGCAAACACCTTAAATGGCGGTAAAAGAAACAGAAACGTAGGCGAGGCGCAATGATTTAATAGCTGGCGGACCACTCACACAAAAATTGTCGTCCAGGACTGCTGATTGGTGCGCCGGCGGACGACTCTCGTAGCCACTCGGTAGCGATTGGACTGTATATGTTTAGGGCGGGGCACCGAAGGATAGAAAATTTGGGCCCATTGCCCCGACCGCGCGTTCTGGAATCAACCTGAGGTGCTATGCACAAACGGCTCTGCCGATATAGGGCCGCCCTATAAGTGCCAATTTCAAATTGCATTTCTATGTATAATTTCTTGTAAGAAGTTATAAATACAAAGTGTCTTCAAGCTTCAGCTGTGTCTGCTTCAATCCATCTGAAGCATCCAGCGAATCTATCGCCGCTATTAGTGGCAGTATTCGTCTGGCGGTGCCTCTCGGACGCCCAAGGGGAGCAGGAATACCTCTATACCCTCGAGACGGAGGAAGAAGAACGTGGGCTCTTTTTTCTCTATTCAGCAGTGGTAAAAACCATTTCGCCACTGAGATCTCATAATGGCAACTGACAGCAACCGACGCATCCTTAGCTCGCTCGACAGCTAGGTCTAACGCAACTGTGCCTATATAGTTCAATTAAACACGTTGCATGCCTATATACTACATAGTAGTTGATTCTTAGTAAAATAAGTTACTTACCTTTGCAATAACAAAACGTCGAATACATGGTGAAGAAGACAGAAGCAGTAAATAACCTCATCGTCTCGAACGTGATAGCCGATGCTGGAAAAAAAGTGAGTCAATTAGCAGGAACGACTATTCGTAATTAGTAATACGCATAACTTACGAATGTATTCCTAAATATATAAAGCTAATAAAATGCCCTATGTGCAGTACACTACTATTGTGGATAAAAGTGTGCTTGCACAACGGCCATTAAAAGTAGTCCAGAGCATCGCATTTACGCAACAAGGAACTGCCTGTGTATTTTTCACTCGGTTCCCATTTTTGTAGTAAGTACTACTTACATACTTATATTTTTCAACCAGCAACTGGCAATGTGTTCTCAGTAAAAAAGTCCGTATGTTAAACTAGTTCTGGTAACGCTTTCTTGCAATTATGGCGCAAATTCTGAGCATATTTATATGTTATCGTGTTATTTGATCAATTAAATTTTGCAACCTTTGTTCAGATAATTCTGGATTCTGCAATAATTCTGGCCGGAGCTTGATCCTTGGCATTCATTTAAACTTGCATTATAGAATTGGTGACGCGGTGAGTGTTTTCTTAGATTTTGAGGCTGTGTCACTGCCTTTGGGACCTTGCTGATAGCCGGCTGCGGGATCTTCTCACGTGCGCAGCATCCTAGGTATCCCTTGCTTTGAAAGACTGCACAAACATAATTCCCAGCTATGTTTCTTCGTTTTCCCTTGCCTTGAGAATAAGCTTTCCTGTTAAATTAAACCGTGCGTTTTTTGGCTGTGGAGCTTATCACCTAAGCATTTACAAATGAGTTGAAATGAGTAATATGGCGCACCAATGATTTTGTATACATAAACTGCTCTCAATCAGCTTCTAATTTCTTTTTGAGAAAATGAATCTTGATGTTTGTTCAGGACATGCTTCGTCTTTTCAGACGCACAGACCCTGCAGTGCCCAAACATAATAGGTGCGACATTTAATGCGTGGAGTCAAGAAACAGCTTTTCGCCGGACTCGTACGCAATCCCCCAAGAACTGTGGCCGACTTCGTGAGTAAGGCAACCGCGATGGAGAGTACTCTCCCGCGGCGGTCATCACAGTACGCACACCACGGCATCACGGCTACTGCGTGCTCTCTTGGGTCTGACAGCGAGAAGCAGGCCCTCGCAGACTTCAAACGAAGCGTTGTGCGTGACGAACTGCGGCAACTACAAGCAGTGGCACCAGTGGGACCCCAACCACCTATGGCAGCACTTTCGGATGTCATCCGGAATGAAATTAGACAGGCGGTGCAACCACTCGCACCACCAAGACCTGAGGTCCCTGTGCTAATATATGCGGTGGCATTGAAGGCTCCTGCACGACCATCTACAGATCCCATCACGCGTACAGCGGACCGGGCTACACATCTGTTCCTGGACACCTCTTCGCATGCGCTACCCGGCTAATGGTAGCCGAGCGTACCTACGTATTGACCACCTGATCACTCAAGACAGAGTGCTACGAAGGCAAGTGTATGGCGCTCGTCGAATAATCGTCCGCTGTGCTACCACTGTGGCGAAGCGGGTGACGTGTATCACGACAGCCAGTACCACCAGCTAGGTCTCCGCGGCTTCCATCCCGGCTCGTGGTGCCCACGTTACGGTGAGCGTCCCCGCGAAATCTAAGCGTATATGATGGGCCATCGAATTCCAGCGACTGTTCAGCGCCGCCAATTGCGATCACCATCCCCTCGCTGGTCCATGTCACCTAGCTTGCCCACGTCGTCTTACGCTCCCTTAAGGAACCGCTCACCAACTGTCCACAAGGGAAACTAGGAACCGCGACTTCTGGGGATGGAGTCGCTTTCCAACGAATATTCCAAGAAGATCCCTCGACACAAGCACCGGACGACGAATGTTCCGGTTTTTCTTTATCTTCCGACAGTACTAAGATTATTACTGCCGACATCACCGTAGTTGTTGATAATCATGCTGTCTAAGCCCTCGTCGACACCGGTGCCGATTATTCAGTTATAAGCGGCGCACTGGCCTCTAAATTGAGGAACATCACCACGCCATTGCAAGGGCCCCAGTTACGCATGGCAGGTGGCCATCTGGTGATGCCAACTGGAATGTGCGCGGCACGTATTCGAATCCGTGCGTTGACGTTCACCGGGTCTTTCCTCGTATTACCTGTGTGCTCCCGCCCAATAATTCTTGGATTAGACTTTCTTTGTGCATACGGCGCAATCATTCACTTACGTGAGTTGCTGGACCCTTTTCCTTCTGAAGCTGACAACATCACCCAGGTACAGAAGACCGCGCTACGTGTGTCCGATGAATCCGTGACTCTGACCCCTCGAAGCAGCAGCTTTGTCGGTGTGGAATGTGAGCAAGACGTTCCCCATGCTGTAATTGCGAAGCCAAATTTGTATTTCCTCCTTGCACAACAAATATGCATTGCCAGAGCCTCGAAACAGACAGGCTCACCTGCTGGTCACCAACTTCAGTGAGGAATATCTTCATCATACAAGACGCACCGCGATTGCATACTTTGCGAAAATTGCCGACGTCAACGGTCCGCCAGAATTAGCGGCTTATTCGCCGTGTGACCATTCTGCCATGGCGTTTGCGAGCACTCTCGATGTGAACCCGAGCCTACCATCAGAACAACGAGAAAAGCTTCTGGACGTACTCGATTCTTTTCGAGATTGTTTCACTAAAACGACGAAGGTTAACCAGACGCCGCTTGCCCAGCATCGTATCATTACCGAACCTACCAAAAAGCCCGTTCGACAACATGCCTATAGGGTATCGCAAAAGCAATAAGACGCTATTCGTCACCAAGTTCAGCAGATGCTTAAAGATGACGTCATCCAGCCATCGACCAATCTCTGGGCTTCGCCAGTTGTGTTAGTAAAGAAGGAAAATGGTAGGTAGCGCTTTTGCGTGGATTATGGAAAATTAAATAAGATCGCGGAGAAAGATGTTTATCCCCTGCCCTGAATAGATGACTCCTTGGATCGTATACGCAACGCTCGCTACTTTTCTTCCATGGATTTACGCAGTGGCTACTGGCAAATCTCAGTTGACGCGCGCGATCGTGAAAAGACCAATTTTTTACTCCTGACGGCCTCTACGAGTTCAAGGTGCTTCCTTTTGGTTTATGCTCAGCGCCAGCTACTTTTCCAATGATGGACACGGTTCTCTCTGGGCTGACATGGCAATCGTGTCTCGTTTACATCGACGACGTGGTGGACGACGAAGGAAGGCATCCCGTTTTTTTTCGGGTCAGGATCAGTGCCTCGCATTCGATACCCCCCGAAACCTTCTCCAGGCCCCAGCTGTACTCGGCCACTTTGACGAGAACACTGACACGGAGTTGCACACAGACGCCAGCAACGTCGGCGTTGGATCTGTCTTGGCTCAGTGGCAAAATGACGTAGAGAGTGTGATTGCCTATGCGAGCCGAACGCTATCCGCTGCCGAAAAATACTACTCTACCGCAGAAAAAAAATGCTTAGCTGTTGTTTGGGCGATAACAAAGTTTCGGCCGTACTTGTACGGTCGCCCATTCAGAGTAGTCAGCGATCACCATTCGCTTTGCTGGCTCGCGAATCTCAAAGATCCCTCAGGTAGCCTGGCGCAATGGAGCCTTCGACAATTTGACGTCACCACCGTTCACAAGTCAGGACGCAAACACACCGACGCTGACTGTCTCTGACGGCCACCAGTCGGAAGAGCCCCTGCTGACCTTGCAGAGGACGACAGTTATCTTTCTGCCGTATCAGTAACAGACATAGCGCAACAACAGGTCGACAACTTGAAGCTCAGCCCTCTCATTGACTACCTGGAAGGGCGCACGTCAAGTCTTCGCCGAAGTTTGCCACCCGCGCTAGCCTCCTTTTGTTTCCGGGATGGCGTCCTTTATAAGACGAACTTTGACCATATGCAAGCTTCAGACCTACTAGTTGCGCCGACCTCACTTCGTGACGATATTTTACGTGCCTGTCACGACGAAACATCTTCAGGACACCTGGGGTACACACGCACGTTGGAACGAATTCGCCACTCTTACTACTGGCCACGTCTCGCAAAGACTGTGAAGCAGTACGTTCGCACATGTCGCGACTGCCAACGACGTAAGACTCTACCTGTGCGGCCAGCAGGACTGCTACAACCAATAGCAATACCGCAGAGGCCATTTAATCAGACTGGCATGGACTTACTTGGATCATTCCTCATGTCTTCGTCCAGCAATCGGTGGATTGTGGTCCCTCCACCGATTGCCGGTGGTCGTCCGGCAATCGGTGGATCTGGGAACATAGTCTCTTTCACAGGCGGAATAGTCACCTCGTTCATCTTGCCGGCGCCGGCGACATAAACGAGATAGATGACCACGTATGCCAAAGTAGAAACATACTGGGCGGGAAGGTCGCCAGCTAGAGTCGAATGGTTGCACGGGGGCCTTCGCTGCCATCGATGCCAGGTGGTCACAGACAGCGGCAGCAGGTGCAGATGGAACTGGTACCGCAGGCCGCGAAGCAATGTCAGCGTAAAGAGGCGCACAAACAGGCGCAGTGGGCTGGGCATGTGCGACACTTGTCCTGGACGCCAGTTGTTCTTTAATGATCTCAGCGCAAATTGGGAGGAGGAGCGTGCAGAGAAGCAATGGTGGTGTGGGCCGGCGAGTGGCCGTGAAGCTGCTCTCGCACAATTATGCGAATGAGCGCTCGCAATTCATCGTTGTCGGCAAGGTGAGCGTCGCAGGAGGCGCGTAGAAGATGAAAGGAGCAGATCGTGGCAAGGCGTTGGCATGTCCTGATGATCTCACTAACTGAAGTGGGGCTCTGAATTACAAGAGTGTTAAAGGCAGTGGAGTTGACGCCCTTCCGGATATGGCGGATACGTTCCACTTCGGACATGTCAAACATGAAATCAACGCACGCTGCACCACTTGTAAGACTACGCCTGGGACGAAGGCAGAGCTCTTGTTTTTCGACACACCGCAAGACAGCCAACGAGCTCCAACCCGACAAATGACGAGGACGATTATGAGGATGGGTATATACAGATGAAGACGATGATGAACTGCACAGTTAGCCCTCACAATATATATATATATATATATATATATATACTGTAAAGGCGTTAATTAGGCACCAGCCTTTTGGACCGACCGTTAGTTCAAGGCCCGAGCTCTCAGCACGAGCGGCGTTTCTCGAGGAGAGCACAGGAGGGATCGACCCACTAGAAAGGGCTGGAGAGCATTACCCACTATGGCGTTCGTATCCTTCGCTACAATCACCCCCGGGAGTGAAAAGGGAGCCGTCGGGCGACCTAACAGCTGGTCACTATGAGTGGGTCATAGTAGGTCTTAAGGCGCTCGACGTTGACAATGTCGCGTCCACGACGGCGCATGTTCGCAGAAGGTTAAACTGGTTCGATAACCTAGTTGACGGAAGATGCTCGTTCGACGATACGGTAGGGGCCTTCATACTTGGGCACTAGTTTGGATGAGAGACCAGGTGTAGCGGAAGGAACCGAGAGCCACACAAGTGCTCCAGGAAGGAAGGTGGGTGCAGAAGTGGTGTCACCGCGCGTGAAGGTTAAATTGGTTCGATAACGTAGTTGACGGAAGATGCTCGTTCGACGATATGGTAGGGGCCTTCATACTTGGGCACTAGTTTGGATGAGAGACCAGGTGTAGCAGAAGGAACCGAGATCCACACAAGTGCTCCAGGAAGGAAGGTCGGTGCAGAAGTGGTGTCACCGCGCGTGCTCTTCTGGCTCTCTTGGTCACTGGATGTAAATACCCGTGCAAGATCGCGGAACTCTTCAGCATGTCTTGACTTGTCAGAAATGGGCGCACATTCAGATGCATAAGCTCGGTGCGGTAGAATTGTGTCGATGGTGTGCGACGGGTGCCGACCGTACAGTAAGAAAAAAGGTGAAAAGCCAGTGGTGCTCTAAGTAGCAGTGTTATAGGCGTAAGTTACGAAGGGCAGAATGGCGTCCCAATTAGTATGATCGGAGGCGACGTGCATAGCAAGCATGTCCCAGAGGGTACGGATAAAGCTTTCGGTAAGGTCATTGGTTTGGGGGTGGTATGCCGCAGTTGTGCGATGAACAACGTGGCACTCCTTGAGAATGGATTCAACTACTTCGGACAGGAAGACACGTCCGCGATCACTGAGCAGTTCCTGGGGTGACCCATGTCGCAGGATGAATCATCGAAGCAAGAAAGACACAACATCGCGCGCTGTAGCAGCCGGTATGGCGGCAGTTTCGGCGTACCGCGTCAGGTGGTCGACTGCCACAATGGCCCAGCGATTTCCAGCCGATGTCAGGGGAAGGGGACCATACATGTAAATCGATACCGACGCGTCCAAACAGCCGGGTAGTGCAAGGTAAAGGTTGCAGACGGACTGGCGAGAGGCGGGCGAAGATTTCCGGCGCTCGCAATCGGGACAAGAGCGAACTAACCTGAGTAATACCGCTGTTGAAGACGCTAGTAAGTCTTGAAAACGTATGGAAAGCTGCGCATACTTCGGAACGCAGACTACGGGGTACCACCAGCGTTACTAGATTACCTCTTTCTAGTAACGTTGGGGTACCACTAACAACCATTGGCATCCGTCGGGGTTATAATTGCGTCGGTGAAGCATGTTGTCGCGAATGGCAAAGTGACGTGCTTGGCGACGCAACGTGCGAGTGCTTGGTTGTGCCGACGAACCGGAAAGCAAGTCTAGAAGGGAGGCAATCCAAGGGTCCTTGCGCTGCTCAGAAGCGATGGTATTAAGGCGGAGCAAAGAAACAATAATCTAGGATAGGGAAGAGCAGCTATTGTCAGGCAAGGGAGAGCACAAGAAGGCGCCGGCGTCAGAATGCTGGCGTCCGGTGCGGTACAGCACGCGGATATCGTAGTCCTGCAACCGAAGTTGCCATCGAGCAAGACGGCCAGAAGGGTCCTTCAAGGACGACAGCCAACATAGTGTATGGTGGTCTGTGACTACGTCAAGTGGACGGTCATTTGAATGGACTACATCAAATTGGATGGGGTAGCTGGCACTTGCTGGGATGCGTCTTCTTGCATGGTTGAGCGAAGGGTACAGGATTCACGCTGTAGGCCGAAGCACTCTCTACCACTTGTAAAGGCGGTAATTAGGCATCAGTCTTGTGGACCGACCGTTAGTTCAAGGCCCGAGCTCTCAGAACGAGCGGCGTTTCTCGAGGAGAGCGCAGGAGAGATCGACCCACTAGAGAGGGCTCGAGAACATGACCCACTATGGCGTTCGTATCCTTCGCTACACACTATATATATATATATGATTTGGGTATGTGCCACAAGCTGTAGTGGGACACGAGGTAAGAGAGGGCGGAAGATGTTCGCCTCGCGATAACGGAACCTCGGCTGGCGATGGCGAACAAGACCGTTGGTTACGTCCCAATAAACCCTTTCTTCTATATAGCTTCTGCAGGTCTCTCCCGGAGTTTGAGCTCTTTGGGCAAGTGTTCTGGCCGTACGTTTCTGTTTGGCATCTTCTTTTTGGCATTTTCTTATTTCCTCAACAAAGAGCTCCCTGTTGTTAAGGACTCTTCGTGATTCTCTAACCACATCAGTGTGGTTTCTCTAAAGAATAAGACGACATTGTGAAGCTTCGTGCCCGAGTTTCGATGGTTATATAGGCTCACCCGATTGTAGTGCGTAAGCTACTCGTCCACGCCTTCTCCTGCTTTTCCCGCGAACGAGCGTGGTTCTATGTAATCGTGTGTGGGTGCAGCTGGCGTTCACTTTTGCGCGGTTGTAACTGGCGTTGGGTCTGGTCCTGCGTTCTGTGGCATGATGAGTGTTGTCGGCGAGAGACCGGCAAGACGGCGGCTGCCGTGAAGTTCAAGCAGTTTCGACTCGGTAGAACGTCGATGTCATGTTCCCCGCACCTGCACCACTCTGTTACGGATTACTGTCTGCGAAGAAAGGCTATATAGGGACGGAACCGATAGCCTTGAGCGCCAGCAGAGGAAATGATGATGATCATGATGTCTCAATTAATGGCACAACCCACTGTGGGGGATAGACCAGGAACTGCGTGGTATTATGATATAATGTTAAGATAAATTAGTCATAAAAATTAATGGAAAATAAGTGAATAATTGAAGATGGGAAACGCAACGATAATAAAAGAATTAAGTAGCCTATACTAAGTTAGTCTGCCTTGGCTAGATAGGACTAGTAATAGGAATTTAATAATAAATAAAATTCAGTAAAGATAGACGTACATTTTGAATAATAATATTATAATAATGTAATTGTGATTTTGTGTGACATTACTTTTTCAATTTGTTAAATCTATAATTTATTGAAGGATAAATAAATCAATCATGGAAAAATGAGGAAACATTAATAAGGCAATCTTTTTGTGTCACAAAGAAAATTATAAATGGCTCGGCAAACATTCCCGTGGCTATATCCTAACACCGTGGCTCCTAGTGAGAGTATAACTGAACTGCTTAATGGCAGTCCTAGATTGCCGACACGATAATAAAAAGTGATCGATGGATTCTGATTTATTGCAGAGGTAGCATAATGGGGATGCCGCCGAACCACATCTGTGCAAGTAAAAATTTAGTTGTGGAATACGGCAACGCAGCCTTGTAAATGTTACTTCGAATTGCCGGTTAGGACACCACTGTCGGTTCCAATAATAATTTAGATGTACAAAATCTGTAGAGCTAATGCGAGGCTTTTTAGGGGCGAAGCTCCTTAGGGTGTGGGTCGTTCCCTCCTCTGTAGTAGTAGTAGTAGTAGTAGTAGTAGTAGTAGTAGTAGTAGTAGTAGTAGTAGTAGTAGTTTAGTAGTAGTAGTAGTAGTATGTAGCCACCTCTAGTTTATGAATTGCTCAATAGAAGGCCTTGTGTGTCCGTACGTGAAAGAGACTCCGCATGTAGTTTTATGAAGTGTTCACTAGAAGTCCGTAGCTCTGGTTGGCATGGAGACTGCCATGTATGTATGTATACGCATATATACATATATATGTATATGTATAGTATAACTGGAAGCTGACTTCCGCTTCCGTTTCCACTTCCGGTTCCGGTTCCGGAAACCAGCTTCCGGCTTCCGGAGAACGCTTCCGGCGTTTATCTCTCTCGTCCGTAGCTAGGTGCGCTGCGGTGCACAACGGCGTTCGTTCCCGACGCGCGTTCTCTTTCTCTCATTCCCTACGCGCGCTCTCTTTCTTTCTCGTCCGTAGCTAGGGGCGCTGCGGTGCATAAGGGCGTTCGTTCCCGACGCGCGCTCTCTTTCTCGTCCGTAGCTAGCGGCGCTGCATTGCACAAGGGCGTCCGTTCCCGACGCGCGCTCTCTCTCTCATTCCCTACGCGCGCTCTCTTTATCTATCGTCCGTAGCTGTGGTTTACCCGAATGATCCCCTGATGCTTCGCCCACTCATCATCATTCACTTCATGGATATGCTGTGATTTTTTTTTGTCTTCGGTCAAAGAAAACTGCTTATATCTGGCTGCAGTGATATGCGCAGTTGCCGGCAGCACAGATATCACCGGACCTTTTAAAAAAGGTCGTGCTCAAGAATCAGCTATTTCATTAAGTTGGATGTCTCGGTGGCCTGGTACCCATACTAAATGAACTAACCTTAAGAGGGGTGGAGCTAATTTGTAAAATGTACGCTGCATACAGAAAGGAAATCTGTGACTATAACAACTTTTGTAACATTTAGCCGTACCTTTCGCAATGCGAGAACTGTTGCCAGAAGTTCGGCCTGAAAAACTGATGTGTAATCTGGCAGGCGAAGTGAAAAAGACCAATCGAGGGATGGTGAGTAAATTCCCATGCCTGCCTTCTCTTCACACGAGGAAGCATCAGTTGCTATTACTTTTATTGGGAAATGGTCCAAATAGTTTTGCAAAATGGCATTCAAATATGTTGGTGGCATCTGTTTTGCGTTATTGGGGAAAATGTCTGCAAATTCTATTTTAAGGGACAATGTGGACCTATCAAACGGAATGATTTCCCTAAGTTGAACATTTAAAGGTGCTAATTGTGCCTGCACAAATACAACCTGTGGGGTATGTAACCGTGGCCAGGTGTTCTCAAAAATGAATTTGGTTCACTAATAAATATTTATTCTGTACGTCTAAGAGAAGATTCATAAGCCCTTAAGTAGGTTTGAACCGTAAGCATGCGGAATCTCGTGTGAAGAGAAGGTAATCGCGCTTCCTGGTATAACACGCTGTTAGCAACGAATTTAGGCAGACCTAAACATAATCGAAGAGCTTCTCTTTCTAAAAGAATAAGTGGTCTTATTTTATATTTTGCACTTCCACAAAATAAAACACAGCCAAATTCTGGAATCGGTCGTACATAAATACGGTTGATCATAATTAATGTGTCACTTCGCATACCAGAACGCCGGTTACTGATTCTACGTAATAAACCTACAGCTCGTGTCCCTTTCGTTGCAATATTTGCTATGTGAGAACTCCAGTTAAGTTTTTCATTAAGTGATACTCAGGTACTTAAGCGACTCTACCTTTGCGATGGTTCTCTGATCATATCTAATTATAAATGTATCGGCCAGGAAAGCGGAAAGACAAGGACTGCACTTTTATTTAGGTTTAGTGCCAGGTGAAGGGTGTGAAGCCACTTCTCTAGAATAGATAGGTACGTTTGCAAGGACATGTAAAGGCAATTGACGTCTCTAGCTGTCGCGAATGCGATGTCGTCTGCATAGACATAGAGGTGAACTTCCCGGCGCAGCGGAATTGAACTCATCAATAGGTTAAATAGTACAGGAGACAGAACAGCCCCCTCAGGCACCCCTCTTGTCTGATCGAACTCTGTTGAAGAAAAGCCGTTTTGAAAATAATAACATTTTGTTTCTTAGTAATGCAAAAATTCATGTCGTTATATATTTCGGAAAATTGTAAGACTGTGATCTGTCCAGCAGTAGTGGGTACTCAACACTGTCTTAAGGTTTCGCCACGTCAAGAGTCACTAAAGCACTCAATTCTTTTCTATTCCGAGCTAGGTGGATACGGCTTTCTAAGTCTACATGCGCGCACCAAATGGAGAGACCTGGTCGGAAACCTATTTCACTTGGGCTCAGTGATGAATTTTTAGATATATGATCCATCATGCGATCATATGGCATGACGAACCAGAATTCTTTCAATAAGTTTTACCATATTTGACGTAAGAGAAATAGGCCAAATATTGTCAAGATTGTAGCCAGCTCCTTGTTTTTTAAGTAGCGGAATTATTTTGGCTGTCCTGCATTCTTGAGGAATCCACGCATTTTTTAGAGAATAATTCACAGTGTTCAGAAGTTCCTCAGGAGACATTGAAAACAAAATTTTTAGCATGGCATTGGAAATGCCATCAGAACCTGGGGCTGAGGCAGGTAAAGATCTAACGATACTGGTAAGCTCTGGCACTGTGACGTCCACAAAGTCGTCGGCGATGGGAGGTTTTAATGGCCCATTTGGCAAACATGATTTTAAGCGGTTTTCTAAGCCTTTTCTATGACTTCTAATGAAGGAGAAATCTCGCGTGGTAAAAGAATTACCGACGCAATATTCGCTGGTGTTTGTATGAACTTTCTATAACGAAGGAATCTGAACAGTTTTTGTTAGGCTTAGAGAGGAATGAATGATGTTTTTCATCATATTCGTCTTTGGCATGTGATACTGTTCTCTTGAATGTGGAGCTCCAAATTTATAACCACTCCAGTTATTCGGAGTGATTACTTTATTACTTCTCAGCTGCCTAATACACAAGCTTCTGGTGACATGGTAACAGCGCTGACTACTGCCAAGAATTGATGTTTGCCTCTGTGGTTTCTGGTACCACATGCTCACTACCTCCGATTTTCTGCAATGTCACAAGGAAGCTTGCTTCATGCTCAAGCTGCCCTGCACTTGGCGGAAATATTGAAATAATCACTTTTTAATTTAATATTTTGTTGTTCTTTTAGCAAATTGAGTTTTCAAACTCTGAATAATGCGCACTAGATGGTCTATCAAAATGGTTTCTACCAATTAAAGACATTAAAGACATGGTTTAGGCAAAAAGTGCTTTTACGCATGTCATCGCATTTTTTGAGTTAAGCATATCTCGCTGAAGCCGTTCTAAAAACTTGGAATATCTTTACTCCAACTGATTTACCGCTACTTCACACAAGTGTATGATTCCTACATGTAAAGCGTGTATATTCTGTGCAGCAGTACTGTTTCAGCAATGCTTCAGTCACTTTTTGGGTGGCGTTCCAATACCCACAAGGACGTCGCCCAAGAAGAAGCTTTGCACCCCAGACGTGTGAATGCCATTCTAACTATGGGTGGCAAGGTAGTCAGCTGAAATCTTCGTTTTGACTGTGGGTCATTTGAAGTCAAATTTTTGTGGATGACAGCAACATGCTATCTCGTCCAGGTACAATTCATAAAGCTATTCTAACTATTATTGCACTTTTGCTCCTTTAGGCTTGCAGCAAGGGGGATATCAAGAACACGGGAGATATCAAGACCACATTCTAGTCACTGCTTGCTTGTGGCTTCTGAGGACATGTATGAAAGGGTTGGAAAATAAATATCAGTGTTTGAAAAGATTGGTGTGTTTCGCTAACAGGTACATATTTTATATCCCACTCATGTTCAAGGTAACACCAGAACACTACCAGAAAATTTAAAAAAAATGCTAGAAAACGTGGGTAAATGTCCCCAGGATGTTTCTAGGGCAAGTAACAGAAAGTTGTAAAAAGTTAAAAGGATGTTTCTAGGGCGAACAGCAAAAAAGTAGGAAAAACGTTACTAGGATATTTCTAGGTCAAGCGACAGAAAGTTGGAAAAAAGTTACAAGGATGTTTCTACGAAGTATAAAGATGCTCTGCTTTTAATATTTGAAGGATGTTCATTCATCGTTTAAAGAAAGTTTGTAAAGAAAAATTGAACTCAATATCGGTGGCCAATAGTAGACAGGATGTTGTTATGGAGTATTTAGGAAGTTTAAAAACGGTTTGAAAACTTTCAATAGACCGATTGTAGGTTCTAGTAGCATTTGTCTAAAAAAGTTCATTCAAAGTTACTAGAAATTTTTGTAAGGGTAGACCACAATCTACAAAAGTGTGAAGCCATAAGTCCATAGACAGACTATAGACTAGTCTATAACAACAATCTATAAATAGTCTGTAGACCATAATATTCAAGAACTGTAAGGTCATAAGTCCATAGACAGACTATAGACACGGTATATAGGAATTATTTATAGTTTATAGACATTTGCTTTGGACATTTCATAGATTTATGTCTACAAAAATAGAACTATAAGGCGGTACACTTTTGTCTATATAGATTCTGAAGACATTTGGCTACAAAATGGAAGTTTCATTATTTAGAGATTGTCTATAGTCAGTCTATAGAATCAGGCATACTGTAGACTAGTCTACAAAAAGTACAAGGCCAGAAGTTCTTAGACTATCTATAGACTAGTCTAATGAAATATCTATAGAAAGTCTGTTTACTTCATAGACACAGTTCCGTAGACTTTATATATACTTTCTACAAACATTTGTGTAATGGAGCCCCTACTTTTAGAACAAGTTTTAGAATATATGCGCATAACTGCTACCACAACCAGTGTCCTTTCGTAGTTTGAACACTTATAAAGGTGACAGATAGCGTTGTTTCGATTTTTCTGACAGCTTTATTGAAAAGGCTGAATGTCTCTGCACAAGAAAAGAATATCCAAGTAGCTAAATAAATACTATAAATGGTTATCATGTATTCACTGTATTTGCACATCTTTGAAATTTGAATGGACGCTGTGTACAAGTAAATACATGGATGCTTTACAGAAGCCATGACAAACACAATTTTTCATGAACGTGTCCCTGAAGCGTGCTACAAAATACATTAGAGTTCTACTCAGCAGCTTTTGAAATGAGAGTGCAGGACCATCGTATATAGGAGATCAATGCAGTATGAGTAGATTACGGCCACAGATTTCTCAAAAGTAGTTTCAGATAGTCCTGCAATTTTTTCCCCACTTATTTCTTGCGCTATATACGAAACGATGGAGGCGCGGAAACACGGGCAAACTATTCGTTGGCGTAGTGAGGACTAGTTTGTAAAAATCAGGGGACGTATCTATAAATGGTGCGAATGAAATTAGAACATAGGTGTGAAAGAATAATAAAAAAATTATCTAGAAAGTAACAGCAAAAAAATGAATACATTATGATCGCTCAAGCTTGCGCAACCCAGTCCGACATAATAAATGTTTACCCATGGCGCGTTCTGCCCCCCCCCCCCCCAAAAAAAAAAAAAAACTCTACTTGTGGTAGTTGTTTGGGTCGCATGCTGATACATTTTTATGTCCCCGCGATAAAACAAATGCTTCTTTAATGACTCCTTAGTCCTTGTCATCCCCATATGCTAGGATCTCAGTCTCGCTGAATCAGCCTCACCTAGTAAGACAGACCTCAGCGTTAATAATGTGTTTATCATGTGGACTTTATTTATAGTAAACTTATTCGCTTTATTTATGGTGATTTCTTATCAACGTCTAATGATCAACACAATAGAAATAACCTATGTCAGTGTTGTCATTACACTATGTCAATAAGCTATGGCCGCGCGCGCCTGCTCGGGCATCTCTATCTTGCAAGCCATCTGCGTGGAGACACAGTCCGGCCTGCGCTGTTTTTCATGGCATGATTTACATTTATGAGAGTGGCGGCACGAATGTCATTTGACTCGCTTTTGCTGCCGCGCTTACTCAGTCCAGCGTATTGACAGCGAGTTCCCACGGTCATCGAGTGAGATGCGTTTATGTTTGCCTGCGCGCGCGTCACACCATGCTTGCTAATTTAGCTAGTAGTTTATACGGCCCGTAAAACTATTATCTTTACTTCGTATAGCTGTCCACTAATTTGCTATCGCAATCGACGCTTCACCTTCTAGACGAAACTGCGACTTTTTTTTCTTTTCTGTCGACCTTTGTTCCATTCTTATCTATTGCCGATACTGCTATTGCAGATCTTGCCGTGGTTTCTCGTCGGAATGTCGTAGAGGGACGATGGATGCCTCTTTTTCGTCGTCGATGCGCAACTTTGCAGAAATGCAAGCTTGGAGTACGCATTCGCCAGACCGGCTGCCACTAATGTGACGTCACCAGCGACCAGTCTACAAAAGGAACAGCGCGAGAACATCGGCTTCACAGGGCAAGGGGCACTTGGCTGACAAGCATGATGCCTAAAACGCTGTTACTACTATTGCAGGTTAGAGACTGCTCCACGTATCGTAGTGATAATAGATGCTTGTTAGTCTTGCCATGCCCTTGTAGATGTTGTGCTATTTTGGTGGATTGCTGGTCAATGCTGCTGCTGCTGCTGCTGCTGATGGCCAGGGATGGTGAAGAAAATCCCGGCCCGAAAACTGCTGATATCTTGCAGAAAATTCTAGGGAAAAAATGCATTGGATCGCAAGATAGATGATATCCGGAAAGAAATTGCAGAAGTGAATCCTAAAACTGATAAGATGCAAAGCGTGCTAGACATGTTCGACGAAATGAAAAAAATAGAATAGACAAATTGGAGACCACTGTAGGAAAACAATCTGAAAAATTAATCGATTATGAAAATACAAGCAGACGAAATAATCTTGTGGTGTTTGGCCTTACTGAAAGCGCAAACGAGTCTGCACAAGTGTTAAATAAACGCGTTGTAAATGACATTTTTTACTAAGGTTCTTGGCATAAAAATCACTACAGTGGAAAGCATTCACCGAATTAGCAAAGTAAATCTTGATAGACGTAGGCCTGTGATCTTGAAATTTTATGACTACAAGGAAAAGGATACCGTCCACAAAAGCTGTGCAAAGCTAAAGGAAACTTCAATCGGGGTAAGTAATGACTATGCGAAGGAAACAGTGCAGATACGAATAAAGTTATGGGAAAGTGCTGCCTTTGGCAGGGACGCAGGAGCGAAAGTAATTCTTGTGCACAATAAACTTCAGATAAACTATCAGTTATATGCATGGGATGACGTCAGAGACAAGCGTTACTTGCACTCTGACAAACGTGATACTGATTAAATGAAGCGAAGTGAGCGCGCAGTATCAACTAAGTGAAATGGATCTGATAGCTCAAGCAGCTCATTTTAGACACCAAAAAATAGCTAAGATTGCTTTCGTTATTATTCACGCAGTATAGTAAACAAGACTGCGCATCTGGAGTATTTATTGCTTTCGCATGATCCTCAAATAACCACCATAACCGAAACATGGTTGTATGAAAATATACCGAATGATTGCACTGTTCCTCCCAGTTACAACCTATTTAGAAAAGACAGAGACTCACGCGGAGGTGGGGTGTGTGTATAATAGTTAAAGGTTCTCTGAAATCTTCGTTGATTGATTGTGAAGTACCAGAAATTCTCTGGTGTAAAATAACTCCTGAAAGTACTGTTTTCTTTCTCGGAGTTGTATCGGCCAACCTCAAGCTCCCCTGAGTTTCTCGAAAACCTGAACAAGTTTTTATATTCCCATGTAAATGAAAACACTAAGTTGGTCATGACTGGAGAGTTTAACCTACCGCATATAAACTAGAAAAATATTTCATGTAGTGGTGTGGAATCATTAAGTATTAAAAATACTACACATTATGTTTACGTACAATATGAAACAGATCTTGCTTGAAGATAACAGAATTACACCGACGTCAAGGTCAGTGCTCGACTTGGTGTTTCGATCAAAAAAATTAAATGATTACAATTTGACGGTAGAAGATGGTACATCGGATCACAGGATGATCTGTGCCCATCCGAGCAACTAGGAAAGTTAAGAGCTATGTGCCAGTAAAAATTAAGGAATGTGCTAGGGTTGATAACACTTCGATTCTTGATTTTTTGGAGATTTAATTTGATACTATCAAGAGTAGTAGCATTATGGCCAGAAATCAAATGTGTTATTAGTCTTTGCACAGACAACTATGTTCCATCGCGGGTTAAAAAACAAAGCATACAAGTCCTTGGCCCACCCGAGATATAATTCATATGAAAAAAAAATTAAGAAATGGCGTAAAAGGAACACGTTGCCAGTGGTCTTGGCCAATCTAAAAACTGAACTCAAGCGTCCTTTAGCTAAATCTAAACAAACATTCTTTGAAAAAACCTCAGTGATTTTCTTAGGATCGCACCTCAGAAATTTTGGCCATATTTTAGCGACAGGAAAGAAATATTTGACGAAATTCATGTTGGAATCGACATTATAAGATAAAATGATGAAATAGCAAACAATCTTAACAAATTCTTCTAATCTGTATTTAACGTCCCATAAACTACGGTGAGTATAGAAGAAGCCGTAGATATTTCCCCTAGTGTTCCAATGGAAACACTTGAAATCACCCTGCAAAGGATGTTTCAGCAACAACTCAAATTAGATACGAAAAAATCGAGCGGACCTGATAATATAGCTGCTGTATTCATCAAACGATACGCAGAATGGATGTCACATTACCTAACTATCATCTTTCGAAAATCTTATACAACTCGCTGACTGCCGGAAGACTGGCGCAACCCGCCGTGGTTGCCCAGTGGCTATAATGGTGTTGGGCTGCTGAGCACGAGGTCTTGGGATCGAAAACCGGCCACGGCGGCCGCATTTCGATGGGGCGAAATGCGAAAACACCCGTGTCCTTAGATTTAGGTGCACGTTAAAGAACCCCAGGCGGTCCAAAATTTCGGAGTAACCCACTACGGCGTGCCTGATAATCTGATCGTGGGTTTGGCACGTAAAACCCCATAATTTAATTTAATTTTAAGACTGGCGCACCGCATTCGTGATACCTGTACTTAAAGGAGGTAACAGAAGACAGGCAACAAATTACCGTCAAGTGTCACTTACTGCAGTTACTTGCAAAGTCTTCGAATATATAATAGCAAAACACATACTCAGGTTTCTAGATCAGAACAAGTAACTATATCCTTATCGACATGGCTTCAGGACCGGGTTATCAACTGTTACACAGTTGATAAAAACAATTCACGACCTTGCAGGTGCAGTAGATATAAGAAAATAGGTTCACGTGTTTTGCGTGGATTTTGCGAAAGCTTTTCATAAAGTACCTAATGTCCAATTATTCTTCAAATTACGTAATAAAGGAATCATTGAATGTGTCACAAAATGGATTCAAGCATATTTAACAAATTGTACGCAAGTAGTTAAATTGGATGGCTATGTATCAGATTCATTAGCTGTACTCTCAAGAGTGCCCCAAGGTTCAGTATTGGGACCACTATTGTTTCTCCTTTATATCAATGGAATCAGTAGCGTGGCAGAAGAGGGTGTTCAGGTTAAGCTCTTTGCAGACGACTGCTTAATTTCCACAATTACTATAAACTAGATGACCAGCTTAAAATTCAGAAATGTTAGCAAAATTTATATGATTGGTGTAGGAAATGAAAAATGGAAATCAATTATCCCATATCTACATATACACACATCAGCAAAAAGACAACTATCAGTTACTTTTCTTACAACATTGCAGGACACTTCTTGGATAATGCGCACCAGTTCAAGTATCTAGGGATAACAATAACACGAAATTTGACATGGAACCAACACATAGATAACATCTGCATGACAGCCTATGAAAAGTTATACTTTCTGGGAAAAAAAAGCTGGAACATGCATCACGTAATGTAAAAGTTATTGCATACACCACCTTCATAAGGACGATACCAGAATATTCAGCCGTTGTTTGGAGTCACCATCAAGTGACGCTTAAGAGGAAGTTGGAAAGGATACAGAGACTGGCGGCGAGTTTTATTTGTTCGACGTGCCGAAGGAAGGAATCGGCCACGGTGATGTTACAGCGTTCTAACTTGGATTTTCTTGAGGTATGTAGAAAGAAATATAGGCTGAAGGTACTTTATCAAATATTGCAGGATCAACTTAAGATTGATAAGCTCAAATATCTACACGCTCCAAGCAAGAGAACCCCGTGAACTAACCATGACTACGTCATAAAATCGTACCGAAATAACAGATTTCGATACTCATTTTCCGCGGATGCGATAGAAATGTGGAACCAATTGCCAAACGCTATTGTTGGCCGAAAAGATGTCACCGACTTTGAAAATGCTGCTGAGGCGTATATACGGGAGTTATCAATTTAATTTTGAAGTGCCAAGTGATATGTGCGACTTGATGTTCATTGTACGTATTTTGATAAATGTCCGAAGTGTGCTGAACACCATTCAAGGCGACATCTTATTCGCTGTGAATTGACAAGGGTTAAGCAACTTTGCGTACATTGACATCGTACATATTTCATGTATGTAATTGTATTGTCCCGTCTGTTATGACCCTCTATACGGGGTCTAATATCTAATAAACCTGTATCTATAATATCTAATAAAATCTAATAAACCTCTAGTAGCAAGAAAAACATTTTGCTGGGCTACTCTACTTATGAGTCAAATGTATTTCACCAGTGCGCATTGTTTTCGCTACCGGTTCATATTTCATTTTATACATCGTGGAAATACGCAACACAGTGCGCGGTAGCTGAGGTGTGCAGTGTAATTAAAGTACGACCGCAATCCGTCTTCAAGAGTCGAAGCCCTAGGCTAGCGTTCTGTCAAGCCGCAGCATGAACGCGCGAGGCACAATGGCTCTCAGGAGCCAAATGAAATATATAATATTTTTGCACTGCTATATATACTGTATAGTGCAACTGATATTGAAAAGGGTGCCTGTTGATGATTCATCTACTGAAAATGCACATCCAAGTGATGAGACATATGAGCTCTTGCACAGAATGAAGCGATATTGCATCAAATACGAAAATTGCATAGAAGCGTAGCCATATACAGCTTCACTGTAATATACGATCTTGACTTGGCTTTTATCATTCTAGTAAACCGGTGTGCGAGGGAACTGGTCCACACCACGTGGTGTGACCGGACTGAAGCACACGAGTGCTACATATGCGTGTACTCTATTCCGGCCTTAGACAACGGAGCAAGAAAAAAAAAAGGTGCAGTGACGTTTCACATCGCGAACGTGGGTCACGCGCAATCGTATGGGTGCCATTACTGTATCATTCCGATAGCAAATATATGGACACTGTAGGCGCATTTTTGCCATCGTGGTCGCCGCGGCGTTTCGTGTAAACTTCAAGGGTGATAACATCGTCCCCGCGCGCCGTATCAACACCACCTAGACAGCACAAGGCCTACACATCCGATTATCACGTCATGCTACCTGGCCCGACTGCCATAGAATCTAATGGAGATGCTCCCGCGTAAGCAACAGTATATTTTGACCGTCACCGCTTTCGTCACGCCAGCTCTTGCAATTGAAATTTCGGGCCAGTTAGCATCACGTCATAGATCCTAGTGCGCAGGCCTGTGCTATCTACGTGGTGTTGGCCGTATGCTGTATGAGCGAGTGAAAGTGCGCGATGGTAAGTCGAATCGCGCACAAGCGACGAGGCAGAGCGGTAGGGGAGGGGGGTGGCGGCTTGTAACTGCATACTTTGCGCGGCCGCACATGGTCACCCCTATTGAAAAAAATGTGAACGAGAATGTACGAGAATTAGTGTACGCGATTATTGCTCCGTAGAAAGTGCGAGAAACTCGTTCACTCTGCAAAAACTATTGAGTCTACGAGAACCTCGTACAGTCTACGCAGCAATCATCGCGTACATTTCTCGCACACATGTGTACGAGATCGCGTTCTTGTCACTGAACGAGATTCTCGTAGATTATGAACGAGTTCGTTTCTACGAGCTTAGTGCGTGCAAGATGACGAGCTTGTACGGCCTGTGAGAGTATGCACCCTGAAAAAGATACGCACCTCGTATTCATATTTAATATAATAATGCCAAATACAATTCTTGTAAATACAAGTGTTCATGCATGAACACTTGTGCTGATATTACTGCAGTGTTGTGTCGCTGTAATGGTTTGTTCAGAAATCTACAGTAAAGAGTTATGTTGAGGTGAAAAAAATGTCAGGTGAGGTAATGGTTTGTACTTGTTAATAAACAAGTACACGTTACACAGGTTCTTCAGCACACCTATTCAAGCTGACATTAATAGTGAAGTCCTCCGATTTTAAGCAAGAGCACGTCATACATCTCGCAAGCGTTGTTTATTGGACCTTATAATGGTACTTCAATACACCCAGTCTGTTGACAGAAGACCACTGGAATGTGTTGCTTGAGTGAGAGCTTGCCGCGCACCTGAAAAAGTAAACAAAAGCCAACAGTTTTTTTTCACACATGCAATAAGATAACACATAGGCAAAATCAGTTTAGCTGACATTCACACAGGTAAGAATGCTTTAGTATTCAGAACATGTGATACTGAACAAAATTTATTAAAAATAAGTGGTTTCCTGCAATGCTTATGACTCCTAAGGAAACGTGCATTATAGTGTTGTAGAATAACCTGTTACATTAGCAGATCACTGAAACAAGTGTTATTACAGTAAAAAAAGACATTATTTGAGTAATAATAATTACTAGTACTGAAGCAACATAAGTAACATGCATAAAATCTACTTTTAGAGAGCAGCATCAACAGGTTGAGCTAATTAAATTACTTGGAAACTGCTATTCTGCCAGCAAAACTAAAAATCGTGGTGGCTTAGTGGCTTTGGCATTGCACTGCTAAGCCGAATGGCGCAGGATAAAATCCCACGCACAACGGCAACATTTTGATGGCAGCAAAGTGCAACAACACCCCCATAAGGTGCATTGGGCACATACCCCCGGTGTTCAAAGTTAATCCAGAGTTCCCCACTACAGGGTCCCCCATAACCATATTGTGCAGAAGGACTTGGTGTTAGGCAAGTTGCTGTTTGCTGAACGACATAGCGCAAAGGTACAAATACACAGAAGATACACAGACACACGTCACAGGCGCTACTAACAACTTTATTTGAAGCACAGCGAGATACAGTATATGTACTCCTCACAACGCGCAGGCGCAGCAGCCACTTCGGGCAGAGCACAGAGGGCGATTATCAGGGCTAACACGATCATTTTGAAGATCTAAAGAAAGCAAGTTCCACATCATGAAAACAACATAGGTCAACTTTCACAAGCACTACTTTTTTTCTTTTATGTAAAATGCTTCCAACAGCTCACGTGCGGTTTTATCTTTAGTTTTGCCCAGGATCTTCCCATAATGAAATCTCGCACGACAAGGACAGGCTTTACAGTGTGCTGAAAGATGCGCATTTAAGTCTTTCGTCGTGTTGTTAGCATGCTCCATGATTCGATCATTGATGCAGCGGCCAGTTTGTCCTACATAGGACTTTCCACAAGACAGTGGGATTTCATAAACCCCTCTGGTAGCACATCGCCAGTAAGGTGTGACGTGTTGTACTTGGCAGCCTAGCTTAGATCTGCCCATTATGCGGGGACACAGTTGGGCCAGCATATTGGGAAAAGAGAACACTACAAAAGCGGGCACACTGGTGAATGAGGCCAGAGCTGGTGAGCCGAGTGGCCAAAGACCGCAAGTTGTACCGTATGTGCATAAGTTGAGCCACAATTTAAAGAAAGTGGCGAACAGGCATGCAGTGCCTGTATTGTTCTCTGTTCCCAATAGGCTGGCCCGAACGTGTCCCCGCATAATGGGCAGATCTAAGGTAAGCTGCCAAGTATAACATGTAACACCTTACAGGCAATGTGGTCCCGGTGTGGTTTATGAAATCCCACTGCCTTGTGGAAAGTCCTATGTAGGACAAACTGGCTGCTGCATCAATGATTGAATGAGGGAGCATACTAAAAACATGACGACAGACTTGAATGCGCATCTATCAGCAAAAAAAAGCGTGCCCTTGTCGTGCGAGATTTTATGATGTGAAGATCCCAGGCAGAAGTAAAGATAAAATTGCATGTGAGCTACTCAAAGCGTTTTACATAAAAAAGTAGTGATTGTGTAAGTCAGACCTCTGTTGTTTTGTACGACGCAGAACTTGCTTTCTTTAGATCTTCAAAATGATTGTGTTAGCACGGATAATCGCCCTCTGTTGTCTTCCCGAAGTGGCTAGTGCGCCTGTGCATTCGGAAGAGTATATATACAGTATCCTGTTGTGTTTCAAATTAAGTTATTAGCAGCACCTGTGACATGTTTTCGTATATCATCTGTGTATTTGTGCCTTTGCCCTACAATATGTCGTTCAGCAATCATATTGAGGTTTTGACAAATAAAACCCCAAAATTTTATTTAAAGCAAATAGTGTTGCATAAGGCCAAATGCTTATATAGAATCATCTGACAGCAGCTACGTTTAACAAAATTTAATACTTTCTAAAACAAGAAACTATCAGATGGTTTGAGCAAAAATCTACTTATGCCAAAATTATTGCCATTAATTTTATATGGCCTATTCTGCCTTACTTTCTTTTTAACCAAAATTATATATGCAGTGCAGGTGCTCCCCACACCTAAAGAAATTGTCACCGTTCCTTAAAGTGCATGGTTTTGTTTCAAATGACAGCACAAGTATGCTTTGCGATTTTTAGCCAATGAAATGATTGTCAAACTTCTTCAAATCACGGATTCCTGGACAGGATAACTAGTCACATTGGGCACCCTTTGATCAGTTTTTGTCCACAAAATCAAGCAAGTAAAGACATTACCCTGAGTCTGCAACTGTTAATGCGTTCTGTTTGGTAATGATAAGTTTATGGTGATTGACCCAAGCCAAGCCAAAAAAGCTCCCTTTCTGGAGCCGAGACAGGTTCCTGGATTACACCATGGAAGGTAAGCTCGTGGGCCCTTCTCCTGCTGGCACGTGACACGAAGCAGCTTATTTTCGTCAGTGTTGGGTGAAGTGCCAGTGTTGAAGTTGTCTTTTGCGCAGAATGGCAGTTTCAGGTTTAGTGGGCTTGTAGAAAGACAAGCTCAAGATAACTTCCTGGTTTGAACAGGCTGTTTTGGTTATAATACATCAAGCTTTCTTGTGACTGCCCGCACAGGTGGTCCGTTAGTCTCGCTGTGAAGTTGACATTCAGCTGTATGTCCCATAAGACCCGAATAATGGTCTGCTCTAGTTCACACGCTCTTGATTTTCTGTCAGCACTCTTGAACTCTTGCTGCCAGTAATTTCTTTCCAGCTGACCGAATTATCTCGAGGCCCCACGCTGACACTACCATTGCTTTCAAGTGTAGACTTTTCAGGATAAGGTTCTTTGCAGGAAAGGTGGCACTTACAGATTTCTATTCTGGACGCGAGTGAGACGAACCAGTAAGTCTTGGTAACAATGTTTCGTACATAAGTTCTGTAGAAGGTATTATCAAGGGTTCGACGAAAATTCATTTAGCCAGGTAACGACTATGAAGTTGTGGTGAATGACCAAGTGCTCATCATCGTGTTAGTGACGATACAATTTTTCGTAAAACGTTTAACTCCAACAGGACTACACACAAGATCTAACCAAGACTTGCCGGTTCATATCACTCAGGTCTTGAATAGCCACCTGTAAGTGCCACCTTTTTTTAAACCACACTTGCAAAGCCAGGAGTCTTATCCTGAAAAGTCTTCAATTGAAGACATCAGTAGTGTCAGTGTGGGGCCTCAAGATAATTCAGCAAGCCGAGAAGAAATTGCCAAGAGTACAAGTAAAAGGATGCCAACAGAAAATGAAGGGCTTGGAAGCCGATGTATTCTTCGCAAAGTGTCAACTACAGGGTCATTGTTCACGAGTTCCCGGATGCGTAACTCCATGCCAACTTCATGCCGACGCTAAGGAAACACCAGGGCAGGCAGTTGCAAGAAAAGAAATTTAGTGCTCTAAGAAAAATGCGGCCACTCAAACCATGAAAGTAATGTTTAACTTGTCTTCGTACAACTACACTGAACCTAAACATGCTGTTTTGGGTAAGGGAACAAACATCAACACCTTGCCTTGCCTTGCCTGACTCTATGAGAGTCATCTGCGCCGTGAATGGTGCCGTCAGTGCACTTCCTTCCGAAGATGAGGCCCGCACCTGCACTGTCAGTGTGCTGTACAAATTGCAGAAACACATCCCACAAGCTTGTCTGCCTAGCAAAGAAGCTGTGTGGGGCTCCAAAACCCATAGAACCAACGAACACAAACCCAAACCTCGTCCTTTCAACTCTCGCTTTATATTGCTGTACAAGCAGTAAAATTGGATGGTGTTAGTAGTGTTCTGTCCTGTCACCTCCTTGCCTTTCCTATGAATTTTGTGCTAAATAAGGCTTTTTCTTGGTGAAAGAGTGCTAGTTTAAGTCATAAACCAGCTCTCCGGCAGTTTGCAATTAAGGAATGTAAACATTTGCTGAAAATAGGTCCGCGAAGAATATTTCAAAAAGAGCACTTTAAAAAAAACACACACGTGTATCTATCACCAAGGCCAACCCTTGTGTCTTCTATCTTAACATATTTCTCAAAACTCAAGCTCAAAAATGATATCCAGGTGCAAGCTCTCCATATCATATTACCTTGTCAATGATGAAGCAAAGCACGCTGGTGCCTGGATGTTGTGGGACCAACTCAGGCGTGGAGATCAGCACTGATCAGCAACACACCACAGTCTGCTTACACTTTCTCTGCAGGCCCAGCCATACCTGCATTAATACAAGTGGGCTTAGTGTCACGTGAGTATAATATAAAAAGTGACACCATGAACAAATCAATCCTTGTTCGGTATACATATGAAAAAATGTAGATATTCTCCATATAGCAAGCTTCACTTTGAGCAACAAATCCTGCACTATAAGAAAAATATGATGCATGAGCCATCTATTCAAGAAAATTAATTGAACCCTTTTTTTGCCTCCCTCCTCCTCCTTGTGTATAGGTGGCAGTCAGGTTAAGTAAAGTAGGCCAGACAGCCACATAGTGTAAGCAAAGGTGGTCACTTGGTGGGCCAATTATGATACCATAGCACGACATGCATTCTGCAGGCACTGCAATGGTAAAGCACCCATAAGCCTAGCAGCATTACCCAATAGGGCTAACCAATAAGTGTCCCAAGCAGCATAACTCAGCATGTCTACCAGGAGGCTTTCAGTAAACTTTGACAACTATCCTCCTACGGCTTGAGCCCAATTTCTGTCAACAGAAGACAAGCTTTAAGCATCTGCACAAGGGCACTTTAAACAGTACCACAATAGCTTCCTACCTAATCCCACCTTTAAAATGACATTGGTAAGTTCAGTACCATGTGTAGAACCAATCAAATTGTTCTGCAATCAAGTAAGCATCCCCTTTTCATACACGCAAATATCAGCAACACTACTACTGCCAGATGGGCATTTTGTAGACAAAAACACCAAGCGCAAGAGCTGAAGCTTGGGCAAGTTGGTAACAGTTCATTTTGGTGGTGTTCATGGCACACACATGCCAAAAGAATAAGCGACAGGCAGACAGTGAAAAAGAACTGTCCTCTTTCACACTCTGTGTGTCCCTTAGTGCCTTGGAATGTGTGAGCTGTGAATGCCACCATCTGCCTGTCCCTTATCTCCTTAGAAAGTGTGCACTGTGAATAGCATGGAAAGGAACATAAGAGACCAGATAATGCTACAATAGATAAAAGAAAACATGCTCTCTGATCCAACACGTCTTTAAGCAACTTAATTTTCAACCAACATCCTAAGCCTGCCGCGCTTAAAAAACTCACTGAAGTTGCTGTGTAAGACAACAGCTTGCTTTTACAAAAAATAGAGTTAAACTTATTCTATTATTTTTGCGAACTGGTGCTTCAGTACTGTGAAAAGGTGGTATTATTGAAAACCAGTTTAATTTTTGTGTAATAAAAAAGCCTACAGTCAGCTACAGAGATCAGGCTTGATATATAAGTCTGCCAGTGAACACGGTAAATCAATATTTCCATGACTGTTGAGGTAAAAAGAATCGTTGACAAATTCTCAACACACTATGCATGTTTTGGAGAAGACAGTGCTTTTCTACTGCAAGCATTTAACAGAGCCCCAGTGAATACAGTATGATATAACTTATTGCAGGACATTTCAAACAGATCCTCTTTATGGCTTCTTAGGGACTTGGGTAATGAGGAGTAAGTGCAGTGACATCTCTGAGCACCTCAATGACAATACTGGTGATTACATGGCAACACAACTGCTGACATGCAAGATAACTTTCGGGCAGTGTTGTCTCATGCCTCATCAACCAGACAAAACTTTAGAGGGACACTTAAGGGAAAAATAATTATTTGAGATGCATTATTGAATTACTCTTCCGCAAACCCAGAAAAACTGCAGTTATCCAAAAGTAGAGGCTTGATAAGCTAGAAAATACACAAGAACGATCTACAGGTGGTGAAACCACAATAAAGTTCCCACACCTGCTGTCTGTCTGCTAAGGCCTAGTTAATTTGTTTTTGCCAAAAATTGACTATATTGCATTCTAAAAGAGGCAAGAACTGAACTTAGCAATTTTGGAGCAAGTGTACTGAACCGCAACAGCCAAAACATACGAAAATACTCTGGAATGCATGATGTCCTCCAACGTACGATGTTTCGCCACAAAATTTGGCAGGAAATGCCACTTTAACCTTCATTTTCTTTTTGCAATAAATAACCTCTCATCACAAAACTAACACAAAAAGAAAGAATACATGATGCGTCTAAACTGCCTCCAAACAAAAAAATGTGTCCGGAGTCATTTTGTACACATTCAAACCACTTTGGCCTTGCTTAAAGTGCCTTTGTATGTCATGCAACATGAAACTGAAAAACAGAATTCACTGTAAAGGGAGAAATGAATGGGGCTCGCCTAGCGTTACGTATCTGCACAGGCTTACGAGAAAAGTGACTCCATGGTCTAAATGAAAAAATAAAAATAAAATCACACTTTGGGCGGGTCTCACGTAATAGTACTACTCAAAATCTTGACAAGTGCTTATTCAGTCTGTACTTATCCCAAAAGCTTGGTAATGACATACGCCCCTTTTGCACTAATGGTGTCTGCGCCAAAGGGGCTAAGGCTAAATGTTTGGTAGCCACACACATTTTAACAGTGAAATTCAAGTGCATTATGACTTTTGTCTGCCACTTTTAATAACATGTAACGGTCGATATAGCACATTATGATCTAATTATTGTAGGTCAGCATGGCCTGAGCACGGCGTGCCTAAACACTTTTGTTAGGTGAGAAAGTATTGCTTCCGGTGCTCTTTCGGGAAGCAGCCTATGCCTTATTCAGAGCAAAAACCTTGTTTCCCTGAGAATGTCAGACAATCGCATATTTCAAATTGACCATTTGAAATGCACACAAAGTACAGCATGGTTTTGAGGGTCCCACCTAACTATTGAAACGCACATCATCCAAGTTCAGCAGTCAACATCATAACTAAGCTTGTAGAAGTGCATATTAGCAAGTTGACAGAATAATAAGGAGAAGGTGAGAGAGATGGTCCCAACTATAAGAGAAGCCCCCCCCCCCAATAGCAGAGTTCAAGCTCTCTCCCATGTCAAATGCGGAAGGGCAAAGCATACCCAGCTTTCGGTTACACTCTCACCTGCGACCACTGCACCAGGCTGACTGACATGCGTAACAAGCAGTTTGTGATACTACATTATCAAACCTGCAATTTATGGGACATCAGAGATCAGCTTCAAGCTTGATGCTATGCTGCTCTAGGGATGTATTATGAACTGACTACATTTAAATGTTATGCTTTATGGTTTGTTGCAAGCTTCAGGAATTTACTTATTCATTTATAAACATACCTCATACGCTCCAGCTGGAGTACTGCATAAGGCGGTAGGTAGAACATTGTGAGCCAAATAAAGAACATACAATAAAACAAGTAAAAAAAAGAAATACTCTTTCACACTGTGGTTTCTTATCTGACAGCTAGCTTATAAAAGTGAACAGAAACGTGTTCATGCTGGTAGTGCTTTAGAAGAATAAATAATAAGAGGTTAAACAGCAAATTCAAACACTTTCAAGCCACCTTTTGTGGTTTTTTCTTTCAACGTCCCTTTAGGAATGGGAATCAATGAACAGCCCCCCCCCCCCCAAAAAAAAAAGAGAGAAAAAAAAGTGTAATACATTATTTTTGACTACTTAGAGAAATAAATCTAGGAACACAGAATCTGTGCAGGCATGTATGTAAGGAATTAAGTGCAGTAATATATGCAATAACTTGCAAGCCCTTCTGCTTTCGTCGGGCAACTCATAACCAGACATAAAAGGATATGTGTGCCTCAAAACACAGTTCCTAAAAAAATACGTCACTATACAGTCAGTAAGTAGCATATCATGCATATCTACTCAAGCCCCCAATTATACTTGACTCAGAGGAGTAGGTATATTGATTAAACTGAAGGTAGGCGATATTTTAAAATATACAGTTCAAGTAGTACTCGAATATTATGTCGAAACTGGAAGTTATGAATATGGCATCTAAAGCAAAAGTGTTGTACGTTATGCCAAACCTGCCACCCTGTGAACTTTATATTTTGCAAAAATCCTAGACACAATGCTGTGTTGGAAAGTCAGCATGTATTTTCTAAAAGTTTTCTCTCAGCGCCTACATTGTTCAATAGAGACACATTATTAACCATTAACTTGGAACAGCAGAAACTGACATTGTTTTTAGACCAGTGTGCTTTTTTCAGTGCTTTTGCTGTTGCCGATTTAGCCGGCTTTACGAACTTATCTCAATAAGCTCGTCTAATACAGGTGTCATACAGTGCACTTTTCATTGCGATCAAGCCCAATCCGGATCGAATTTCTCACTTGTGATTGGCTCTTTTGTGCAAGCTGCGCGAGGAAGCCAATTGCAGTAGCTAATTTTGATCTGAATCGGGCTTGGTAGGAAGTGCCCCTCTGGTATACTCGTTAGGGATTTTGCATTGCTAATAAAGCAGCACACGTGCCATCACAAGTTATTGTTTTAGATGCAATTTTGCAATCTCATACCACCCCATTTTTTAAGATTCTTACAACATATTCCCAATAGAATTTCATTCTCATAACTCAATGCAACAATAGTAAAGTTCTAGAACGAGTCCAAATTCGTAAATCTCACCAAAAGAGTCAGGACCGATGGCACGTACGAATTATACCAACAGAACCTAGAACTCATAAGTGGCAGTGACTGTTTTGTACACACCTTGTCAAAGCAAGCAGATCAGATTCCTTGTCGGGCTGCTCAGACTGCATTTTGCCACAGGCTCCCATGTGGTGCAGAGATGCCTCCGTCTCACGAAATCGTGACATCCCTAAACAGTAAGAAATGTTCAGTTTATTGCAATCACTGCTGAAACTGCAAACTTGTGATTTAACAACACCGCGTTAAATTGTGAAAAGAACTCAGCCAGCTAAATGGTTGTGCAAATACCTCATTCTGACATCACGGGCAGTTATTTAACCTGTCAAATGCACGAAGACATACAGAACACTCAACACAAGAAACACAGGTTGTCTTGACAATATATAAGCAGAAAAATTTGCATACAAGCTAAAATGTGCTCATGAGTCAGACAGAGCAATCCGGTGCCATCTCGCGCAGATGTTAGCTGTGAAGACAACACGTCAACGTACTTCTAGAAATATAAATACCATTTCTTGCTGAGAAATTACGTACAGAAGCAGTGACATTCGCGGCATCAATTTTTGTGCCTGTTCAGACTAAACGATACTCGGCGCTAGTGTATTTCATAACAGAAAGCAAAGAAACAATATATGAAGCTCTTGGCAACATCCTATACTTGTTTGACGGTAATTTTCACAAAAAAAAAACGTTTTGCTAAATGTGTACTATGGCATTAATAACAAACATTAGGAAATCACTTTTATAATTTTTGTCGCTGTACTAATCATCGTGTGCTCCGCCTAACAAGGCACACTACACGAACTATAAAAATGCGCCAAGCGCCGGACTTACCTTTGGAGACATACTCGGCAAACGCTCCTTCGTGTCAGGTCCGGCGGCATCGACTGCACGAACTGTCCTTCCGGCATAAACACTGTTAAATTGCGAATGAACGTAATAGTACAATTTCCAATACATTCTTCCGTGCACTGTGAACCGCTGCGAGAACGGCGAGAGTACCAGAGGCTGCTAATGAGCCGGTAACAAAGAGCACGAATGGACCGAACTACGATGACCAACAATGCCGCACCGCACGAAAGATACAGCTAGCTAGCAGCGTTGCACAGGCCCAGGGGCTTAGCGATCGCTGATGCGCACAAAAAAGAGCACATTTTCTCTCGGCAAAGCGTAAATATGATTAAACTACCACATCGACCGTCCGCAAGGAAAATATTCATGCAGCGCTCACATACCGACAGCCCAACGTTTCTAGACTGGTAAAATTTTGACAGCCGAACACGGGAAAATGATGTCATTTCGTCAAGATAGAGGCACCGGAAGCTTTGCAAGAGCCGGATAAACGTCATGGCGGCCATATTGTTTACATCGTCGTCTATCGTTTTGTCGTCTCAGGCAACGTTGCTCTCTGGCTCCTCGGCACCACTGTATCGGCACGGTGCTCCATGGTAATCGTGATCGCATGGATGGTGGCGGCTGGTATTCACATGTTATGCGAGTGATGCGGCGTGTTTCAACAACGTTTCTTTCAACATCGAGGGCAGCAACCTGTGGAGCAGCCGTATCAACCGGTCAGGGCCGTTAAATCGCAGCATATCGTGGTTTGGTTTGTGAATGTTTGTGAATTCAAAAGGTGTCCGTGTTTTAATGCGGCGTTATCGACGACGCATTTGGTGTCGAGTGGCGTCTTCGACGCACTTTGTTCTGGCTTGTGTGCCGTTTTGCGGATGTGTATAGTTCATGAAGAGTGCCGTCTGTGCATCGGACGCTGCTGCCACGCCGGCTCGATTTGCCAACGCGCGAGAACGTCCGCACTGTCTGTCGCGAGTGCTTTCGGACACTGCTTGTGTTCTGTGTGTGTGCGCGTGCGTGTTCGCGTGCGTGCGTGCGTGCGTCTGATATGCGTCGTTATTGTGTCCGCGATTTGCAAAAGTGTTTTTTAATTTGTTTCCGGCGTGCGCGAACGCCAGGATATGCTGCATGTTCGTCATTTAACGACCCTGCTTGAATGTAGGGACATTGACATTTTGGTCGTTTCGAGGTCAGCTTTTAATGAATCGCAAAGTGTTGCCTTGCTCTGAACCATCACTGCACGAACTACTTAGTTATTTCTCCGTTAATTTCAAATTCAGTTTTGTGTAGTATATACACAGATAATGCTCCGTTGCCACGCTAAACTCATATTTGCCGCTGTTGAGCGGCAAATACGAGGTTTTTTTACTACGTCAAGCTCTCTCGGCATACAGTGCACAAGTTGTGAAAGACTTAGTGCAAATAATTTTTCAAGCAGCAATTGGGCAAAATGTGCTGATCGTATGACAGCATTAGTGATTGATGGTTATGTAATTTCGTTATTTTTTTCTGTCAAAGTGTGATAGATTTTGGCTACTATTTTGGCTATTTATTCACCAATTTATTTACACTGAGTTTGTGGTGCTATTTATTTTTTACATGTGGGCATGCATGGCCAGTTTATGCCTGCCTGCTACAGTTTGGCATAAACAGGCACTAACAACCTCTTCAAATATGGGCAATAAAAAGTGACTAGCAGATTTGATAGTCTCGTTGGGGCTGTGACATAATTACTAACGCGAACAAGACTAACGGAAAAAAGGTGGGATAGGAGAGAGTGCTCTGTCCTGTCCCACCTTTTTTTTTTCGTTGTTCGCACTAGTCACAGCAACTGCATCAACACCAACTAACCCAACTTTCTTCGTGAATTACTCGTCTTGTGGGGGGGCACACTTAGCTGTTTGGAAAATGTGCAGCTTGAAATTTCTGCATTGCTACCTCTGACTGACAGCTCTGACGCAAGCAATATGATTAGGCTGTGACAAAGCGCGTGCATCTTCTGTTACTGATCAAACTGCATGCAATAAAATCATTTGCCAACTCGTTCGTGTTGGATGTGTTTTCAGTGAGCTATAATCGCATTGACAGCTTCTTTTATTCTGCATAAAAACAAACCTATAGCATTTTTTTCTGAAACTGTGAAGGTACTCAACCCTATATTGCATTAAAAGCTTCGGGTGATCCACTCTGAACAAGGGACGTACTCTCAGACAACAGCTTTTGGCTATATCACTGTCAGTGCGCGCTTATTGGCTGGTTGAGCAATGCGTCGCACGAAGGCAATAGTATTGCCATAAGTGATTATCCGAGAATATGTCCCCAAGTGAAAATCGTTGCATCATTAGGACTGACATGAGCTTTGATGGAGATGTGTGTGTCCATTATATGGCATTGCAGAAATTCAACACTGGAGCTCTTATTCATTCTGCAGTTTATGCTGCTATATGTGGTACAATGGTTCGACGTCGTCATACAGCACATTGATTATGTCCTTGCATGTGCTACAAACGATTCATCATAAAATCTTGCTGTCATTCACGAGCTTTTGTATACACTACAACTTAGGTGCATGCACTTTGTATGCAATTCGTAGTCATCGGCCAAGATCTCGTTGCTCATATGACTACAGTGCGTACACATCACACGCTATCTCGCACACCTCGTACAGAATCTCGTTAGGTTGGCGCAGCACATCGCACACATCTCGCACATGCGTACATCTCGCACATGCATTTGCGTAGCACCTCGCATAGATCTCGCACACTTCGTGAAGTCTACGCAGCTCATGCGTACAGATCTCGCACATTTTCTACGATATCTCGTTGAATGTGCGTAGCACATCGCACACTTCTCGTCAAATCTGTGCGATATGCATACATCTCGCACATTTCTCGCACAATTCGCGTACAAATTTTTCAATAGGGACGCGAGACCTATCTGGACTAAAGTCCCTATATAAGAAAAGTAGCGCCATCTACTCTTTCCTCCGCCGCCTCCTCTCCTAAAGCGCTTGCTTTTTTCTTTATTTTTTGCTTGCGAAAGCCAAGTCGACGGTGGCGCACCTAGAAAGTCCACGTTGAAGCTTTCAGGCCGGGCGCGCGCTGCCGCCGCTGCTGACGACTGCGGCTGCGCAGAGGACTTTCAACATGGCTCTGATTCGGAAAAAAATAAAATATAAAGAAGTGAAAAGCGCCCGCTATCATCGTCCAATCGGAGATACAGGAGAGAGAGAAGCGGCGTTTATCAAAGAATGACGGTACTTTCCTTATCATCATCATCATCGTCATCAGCCTATATTTTATGTCCACTGCAGGACGAAGGCCTCTCCCTGCGATCTCGAATTACCCCTGTCTTGCGCTAGCGTATACCAACTTGCGCCTGCAAATTTCCTAACTTCATCATCCCATCTAGTTTTCTGCCGACCTCGACTGCGCTTCCCTTCTCTTGGTATCCATTCTGTAACCCTAATGGTCCACCGGTTATCCATCCTATGCATTACATGGCCTGGCCAGCTCCATTTCTTCCGCTTAATGTCAACTAAAATATCGGCTATCCCCGTTGGTTCTCTGATCCACACCGCTCTCTTCCTGTCTCTTAACGTTAGTCCTAAGATTTTTCGTTCCATCGCTCTTTGTGCAGTCCTTAACTTGTTCTCGAGCTTCTTTGTTAACCTCCAAGTTTCTGCCCCATATGTTAGCACCGGTAGAATGCAATGATTGTACACTTTTCTTTTCAACGACAGTGGTAAGCTCCCAGTCAGGATTTGGTAATGGCTGCCGTATGCACTCCAACCCAATTTTATTCTTCTGTAAATTTCTTTCTCGTGATCAGGGTCCCCTGTGAGTAATTGACCTAGATAAACGTACTCCTTTACAGACTCTAGAGGCTGACTGGCGATCCTGAATTCTTGTTCCCTTGCCAGGCTATTGAACATTATCTTTGTCTTCTGCATATTCATCTTCAACCCAATTCTTACACTTTCTCGATTAAGGTCCTCAATCACTTGTTGTAATTCGTCTCCATTGTTGCTGAATAGGACAATGTCATCTGCAAACCGAAGGTTGCTGAGATATTCGCCGTTGATCCTCACTCCTAAGCCTTACCAGTCTAAGAGCTTGAATACCTTTTGTAAGCATGCAGTGAATAGCATTGGAGAGATTGTGTCTCCTTGCCTGACCCCTTTCTTGATAGGTAACGTTCTGCTTTTCTTGTGGAGAACCAAGGTAGCTGTGGAATCCTTGTAGATGTTTGCTAAGATATTCACGTATGCCTCCTGTACTCCTTGATTACGCAATGCTTCTATGACTGCTGGTATCTCTACTGAATCAAATGCCTTTTCATAATCTATGAAAGCCATGTAGAGAGGTCGATTGTACTCCGCAGTTTTCTCGATTACCTGATTTATGACATGAATATGATCCATCGTAGAATATCCCTTCCTGAAGCCAGCCTGTTCTCTTGGTTGGCTGAAGTCAAGTGTTGCTTTTATTCTATTGGAAATTATCTTGGTGAATATTTTATACAATACTGAAAGCAAGCTAATGGTTCTATAATTCTTCAGTTCTTTAACGTCTCCCTTCTTATGGATTAGTATAATGTTGGCGTTCTTCCAGCTCTCTGGTACACATGAAGTTGTGAGGCATTGCGTATAAAGGGCCGCAAGCTTTTCAAGCTTGCGGCCTTTCTTATATAGGGACTTTAATCTGCACAGCAAATCAGCAGACGGCTCATACCTTTGTGCGTGTTGTGTTCTCGGCGCTTAGTTTTCGTTGAAGCGATAGACAGCACGAGGTTGCTTCCCTCGCTGCTGCTGGCGCGCTTCCTCACGCCAGAGTTTTGACAGCGATTGCCCGCGGTCAGCGAGTTTAATGTATTCATATTGGCCTGTGCGCGGTCAAAGGAGGTGAACCCACCGCACCTAGCTCCGCCTACCTTCCTCCCCCGCGACCCTTCACCCCTTTCCCCTCCTCCGCTTCGCTCAGTGCCACCTTTAGTCGGCTACAACTGAGGAAGATAGGAGAATTTGTTCCTCAAAGGCGGATGCACACGTGCCCTTCCACCAATGGGCGCGCACTCTAGACTGACGTCATGAGCTATAAGGCCACTGACCCCGCCGACGGAGAAGATGGCCGGCCGCGCTTCGAACTGGGCTGAGTCGCGTCAGCTGTGCGCCTCTCCTCGTCAGAGTGAATTCCCAAACCGTTTGTGGTGCAGGGGCGTAGCCAGAAATTTTTTTCGGGGGGGTTCATCGGCCCGACCGGGAGGGGGGGGGGGGAAGCGTCTGCTTTCCTCTACGTGCCGTGATCGATAATAAATATCGGTAGTTTAAGCAGACTCTGTGCATGTATATCAAAGACATGGGACCCCCCCCCCCCCCCTCGCGCGTGTGTGTGCTTTTGCAGAAATTAAGTAAAAAGTAATGTAAGCTCAGTAAAATACAGTAAGTACGAAAGGTACAGTGGGCGTTTGGAGCAAGCGTCTCTCATCGCGCCACTGAATGGACCAGTCTTCGAAAACGCATCATTGAGACGACCCGCCCGATCGGAGAAGACATCATTAATTGTTAATCCCCGTTAAGCGTAGATGGCGTCGTCCTCGTCGGGGCGAAGTGCGTTTCACAGGTCAAGGGCGGCTATACATGTGAAAATGTACGTGTTACCAGGCTATACCTACTCCCATAGCAATAGCTTGTTCGCTGCGTTATTGCGCTAGAAAACTTAAATACGCGCAAAAACGAGTAATGCTTTTTTTTTTTTACGAAGCTTTCGTCGCCTTGCATTTCCTGCGGCAAGTGCATGGGCCGCTGTGTCTTCCGCTGTGTGCGAGCGTGCAGCCGTCATTTGCCTTTACGTCAACAGATTGAGAATTCTACAGAAAATTTCACCACACTGCATAGTTATGGCATGTGTACGCATTTTAAATAGTGCGTGCGAGTCATTTCTGCTTCACTTAGGCCGGTGCAAACAGGAAGCGGCCTTGTACCTCACAGAATCTCGACTGATTGGTGTACTAGTGATGAAGGAAGTAACTCCGGTCTTGTTCAGTGCATAGTGCAGATAATCAATTTCTCAGGACACGTGAACTCCGACGAGAACTGTCAGAGCCTGCAACAAGAGTTTACTTACGCTGTACTGCGCACAGCAGTAATCCATGCTTGTCGGCTGTCTGTTTCGTGCATTCTGTTGCGAGTCGGTGGAATTTCACTGCTGGCATCAACCCTTTCGTGTGTACAGTCAACCACAAAAGTTTGCGGACCACGCGAGCGCTTGGCCAAGAGCCTCTTCGCGACACTTCCGCTACGTCACCAGCGATCGACAGCAGCGCTACGTTGAAGACGCATCCCTCCTTAAATCTATGGCCTGTCTATTTTCGCACTGTGCGCAAATATTTTCTACCTATCTCTTTCAACGTGACGCGCTCTTTGTTAGCCAGGGCTACTTGCTTATATTTTGAGAGCAGAATATCAGTACAAGTAATCAGACAGCGTATTCTTCGGCTGTTATCAGTTCTATTTTCGCGTAGCCACGCTGTTTTTTTTTTCGTGAGTGCGTGAGTGAGCGGTGAGGCAGCCATGGGACACAGATGCTTAGTCAGTAGGCAGACTTTTTCCGTTCCTCCCCCATCGCTAAGTGACAGTAGCGGCCGGGATTTGATCGCCTGCGCCCAGGTTTTGCTGCGCAAAGCCCGAACCACCGCGCTGCTATAGTGGTTACATTTAGAAAAATAAGAAATAATCGGGTGCGATGACTCTTTTTATAACCCTTTGCGACACGGCGTCCTCGTTTGGGGACTCGAACTTCGGAGGCGCGTCCCACGCCACGTGTTTCTTCAAATGACCTAAAACTCAGTGTGCACATTCGTGTCCGCTTCCTGATGGGACAACTAGCGGTCAGTTAACTTCATTGTCCTGCGTATTGCTGCAGATGATCACTTTGCTGGAGACACTACCATGTTAGACAATCGTTCGACGTGCCGCGTTCCAAGACCAACGTCAAGAGTATTTCTTTTCTCCGGTCGACACGAATACAACCGAAAAAGCAAGTGTGCATGCGTTTCGGGCCTAATAGTTGATTCTTTTTATGCAAGCATTGAAGCTGACGGATTTCAGAATAATTAGATAATGAGTTATACGCTAATTAAATTTTTTTACTGAAACTCGCACAAAACAGCACATTGCTTCGTCTTCTTTCTTGGAATGTAATAGTGAGCGTCTTGAAATTATGCCATGCGCATTTGACGCATTTGCAGACAGTGCATCATAATTCGTGTCTGAAGGGGATGAATTTATTCACAAGACATTTACAGAAGTGTCATAAAACATAGGTCTCTCAATGATCTAGTAGGAAGTGAAATGTCCGCCGTTTTCTAGCACCTTATTGATGCGTGTGGGCATCGACTCGTACAAAGATTCAGTAATCTCCGGTCGACCGCGCAGGCTTTCCCATTCTTGTGCGATCGCTTGCCACAGCGTATCGGCCGTGCGGCCGCGGTTGGCTCGTGTGGACAGCTGTTTCTTCAACATGCCCCAGACATTTTCTATGGGATTCAAGTCGGCGCCACATGGAGGCCACTCAAGCTGGCAAACAGCATGTTCTTCTAGCAATCACTGGACGATACGTGCTTTATGGATCGGGCTGCGGTCGTGTTGAAAAAAATAGCAGCCGTCGCTGAAGGGACCGTCCAGCGCATACGGAACGAGGTGTCTAGTGATGACGTCGCAGTACCGTGACGCAGTGAAGGGCCCTTCCAGACGCACAAGGAGACCAAGGCCATCTTTGCTGATTGCTCCCCACACGCTCACGGAACACCGTCCACTGGATAGAACACTCTGTGTGTAATTAGGCAGATATCTGCAAGAAATAGCATACATTGGGTTCCAGCGGCGCGTCTAAAAATGTTGTGATTCCTTTTGCGTATGAACTTTATAATGCTGTTATAGAGTTGCAATAGAAAACGTGCAAACATCATTACATAGTACTGAAAGACCCACTGGCAGCTTTTAATTAGCTTCAGAGTAAGTAGTACTATGAAACAGTCGTTAATGTTTTCAACATAATACCACTACAGAAAAATCTCGTAATGTCCAAAAGCTCATTTTACGTGAAACATGTTGTGATGCAGAATTAGCTTCGTGAATTAACTGCCAATACACTGTAAACACACCTGCAGTTTAGTGGACGCCAAACCCGCTTCCGTTGGTCCCAGCGCGTGGAAAAAGTTGACTCGTCGCTAAAGATGACATCGCCCCATTTCTCTGTTGTCCAATCTTTCATTGCTGTAGCGAACATGAGTCATTCTTGTAGCTGGCTGTCTGAGAGGCAGGGCTTCTGTGCTGCTACGAAAGACTGCAGGCCAAGCTCACTCAGCCTTCTTCTTACAGTATCAGACGATACCGTGAGCGAGAGCGCTTCTCGGATATCCTCTGCACTTTGAAAAGGATCAGCCACGATGGCGGCCGTAATCAGGCGGTCCTCTTCCTCAGTCGTGGCCCTTGGACGCCCACTGCGCTCCATATCTGTGAATCTGTAATCGTCGCGGAAAGCTTGAATAATCCTATTCACGGCAGTCCGGCTCCTGTTGGTTCGGCGGCAGATTTCGCGCTGAAGTATTCCCTATATAAATAAACGCACAATGTGCCTTCTTTCGTCAAGTGGAACACGCAGCGGCATCTTTCCAAATAGGCAATCACCACGTGGCCTGAAGCAAGTCTACTACGTTTTCAGCGACTGATGCGAAGATGCGCCTATGTGTGAAAGAAAATTTTCTATGCATCCGCTTTTTCTTTATTTTTGATGACAGTGAAACACCTCCCTACCCTTTCTCTCAAGACGCAGAAGCAGCAACACTCATTGGACCAAGATGCTGCCAACCAAAGTGCGCCAGTAAACGTCGCGTAAAAAAATCGTCGCAGCGCTTCGTGAAACTTATCTACCCACTGGCACACCAGTCGACAAAGGTTGCATTGATTGCTCCGATACTGCTATCAAGCCAGATATGTGGCGGTCTTATCGCAGACAGCGCTCTGCGTCAACACAACGAACTAACCATGTCATGCACGGGAATAAAAAATTAACAGGCAGGCGAGTACCAAGAGGGCTCATATCCGGGAGAGCGCCCCTGTCGCCGCTAGGTGGCGTACCGCTAGGTGGCGCGGATAGGCAGTCTGGCACGCGCTCGCGTGGTCCGCAAACTTTTGTGGTTGACTGTGCATTGCTGGTTTAGGATTCCACAACACAACAGCAACTACCAGCCTTTCGTAATTGCTGGTTTGGGATTCAGCAACACAACAGTAAGTATACCAGCCTTCCGTAGGGGCGCAATCGCAAACGAGAGACGTTTTGCGCTGCAGACTATGGCTACGTTCACACTTGAGAAGCGGCAAGCGGGTGGACAGGCCAAAGCGGCTGGAAAATCTTTTCCGCGCATGTCCAAGTTCATATTTGTTTTGCTGCCACCGTGGCCGCCGCTGCCGCTTTCGTCCACATCCATCTAGTCTGCGTACGTTTGTCGGCGTGGTGGCGCTCATCATCGCATTATTTCGAGCGGTATGTTCATTCACTGACCCACCCGCCATCAAAAGTGATCGTCTTGCGCAATTTCGCGTGTCATCTGCGACCTTCGGTAAGTTCCTCGTTGGCGTTCCGTAATTCTCCTCACACGGGCGCGGTAGCGCTGTGTCACAGGTTGCTGCCTAGGCGTGATTATATTTCTTTAATAGCTTTTATTTACAAGTTGTAATAACATTTCATCATTTCGTATTATTTTCGGCCCCTCCAGGACACGAAAGCGGCAACGGGAACACCAAAGCTAAAACCCGGGCTGGCCCTTGTGTTGGGGCTCGCCGAAGTCTGCGCGTCCTACGTGAGACCTACGCTCCCAATCTATCGTCGCGACGAGAAAAGCACCCCGCGACTTCTGCAACATACCGTGCACGTGCGAGGAGAATTAGGGAGCGCCAACGAGGAATCTGCCTAACCATTGTCTGTCATGGAAGTGGAAGAAGAAATGGCTTTTATACTTCTACCTACTTGTTTTCTCGAAATGGACAATGAATAAACGGAAGACAAGAAAACCTCGGAAACGGCAGTGGTGGGTTCGCCTGGCTTTGCTAAAGTGTAAGAAGTTGGGTCACGCCAAGGCTTCGTTGCCGCACCTCCTGTCGCGCGACGTTGAATTCTATCGCGACTATTGCTGACAGTACGTTTTAGTACTTCTCTTGTCGTAGAGCAAGGGGTGGTTCTTGATCGCATCGATCAGCATTGCAGCTGATCGGTACCTCCCGCAACGAGGCATCCGCCTCGTTTGCGGGAGGTACCGAGTTCAAATCCCGGTGCCGCCGGGAACCCACCGGTTTTTGTCCTGGGCAGAGATGTCCCCTGGCCTGGTGCTTGGCTGTCGTGGGGTCCACATCTCGAAAGAGGGCCCAATAGAGATTTCAGCTGTTGTCTCTGGGCGCCTCTTGTCCAACCACAGACGGCCTTGTAGACGAGCATCCACCGCGGCTGTGGGAGGCAAGTGCTGCCGCCGGGTACCTACCGGTAAAATAGGTACAAGCGCGCTCCCGGCCTGGTGCTCGGCCATTATGGGACTTGAACGCTTGGAAAGGGGTGTTTGACCTCAACCCGAAGGTGCCCCCACCTCAATAGGTGCTTGGGGCGCCACATGGGAAATGACCGCCATGGGAGCGGCCCAGACACCACTTTATTTCCGTGCTCACGTTGGTTTCGACGGGAATTCAGGGCGCAGGCTCCTTTCCCAAGCGTATCACCCCTGAAGGTAGCCGAACGCCAGGCCGGGGTTCGCTTGTACCCTTTTGAACCAGTGGGTGCCCGGCGGCGGTGAGAATCGAACCCACAGCCTCCCGCAGCCGAGGCGGGCGTTCTACCACAAGCAGAACGACTTTCCGCCACCTTTCCGCTTCGCCATGGCGAAAAAATCGGTCCGAGACCAATTTGGCTCGCCGCCTGTTTTTCTGCCTGTTTTGCCGCCTAGGCGGGCGGATTTTGCAAGATTTTGCCGCTTCCGCCAGCTTCGAGACCAAGTTCCTACGCGAACGTGGCCTAACCGGCACCTGAAGGGAAGCGGCGGAAATGTATACCGGAAATTTCGACCACCTGGGGACTTTAACGTGCACCTAAATCTAAGTAAACGGGCCTCGAGCATTTTCGCCTTCATCCAAAATGCGGCTGCGGCATTTGTTGCTTCATTTGTTTCTTCATTTGTTGCGCATTTGTTGTTTCAGAATGCGGCCGCCACATTCGCGCCCAAAACCTCACAGAGTGTCAAGGCCTTGACAAACACCGTGACAGTTTTTTTCCATATGCAGACATGATTCGCTGTAAATTACCAACCCAAACGGAAGCGCCCAGGAATGAAAGTGTGAAAGTAGCACCGGTTTCTTGAAATATGTCAGCGCGAAGCGACGAGAGCAAAGGGTGGGATGGTGGGGGGGTGCAAAAAATTTCGGGGGTGGGGTGAACCCCCCCAACCCCCCCCCCCCCGCCCCTTGGCTACGCCACTGTTGTGGTGGTCTATCATACCGAAATATTGACACGTATACATGTTTATCATTCACCGGTGGCCGCTTTCCACCGGCTAACAAATGTTAAACGTTATCGCTCGGCGCAGGACGCGCCTGTATCGGAAGTTTCTAGAACGTTATCGATGCTTCTTTCCGTTGCCTGTTTTCACCGACGCTTATGTTATCTGATTGTATGACCGACGCGAATTGTCTAGAACTTTCTGGAAGACACGCGGGCATCAGGGAATAATCTGGAACCATCGATGACTCAGGTATAAAAGCCGACGCGCTTCGCCGCTGATCAGATTTTCGACGACCGCCGACTGTGTTCGCCGCTTTCGTTGTGCTTTGAGTGTAGCTTGCTTTTGTGGGCACAGGTTCGCCCAATAAAGAATCAGTTTCGTGATACACAGTTTTACGACTGTTTCCTTCAGCGTCACTACTACGTGACATCTGGTGGAGGTGCTTTTGTCTCCATGCAGCGGACGCCCCCGCAAAGCCGCGACCGAAGCCCGAAACCGGAGGACGAGACCAACATCGCCAAGGACCAGCGAGCTAGCCGTAGGCAGCAAGGACTTTTGCCAGAATACGGACTTCTTCCCTGAGAAGACCACAGCGATCAAGGCCAAGTCAATGACCCCAATGGCAGCTCCAGCGTCCCCCATCCTGCTGCAGGAACCTCGGGAGCCACCGACCTTCCGTGGGTCATCAGCTGAAGACCCTAAAGCATGGCTGGAGACGTACGAGAGCACCGCGACATTCAACAAATGGAGCGACGGTGACAAGATGCGCCATGCCTATTTTTCGTTGGATGACGCTGCTCGGACATGGTTTGAGAACACAGAAACCACCCTGGTGACTTGGGACCTATTTCGCGAGAACTTCGTGAGGACCTTCACGAGTGTCGTACGGAAAGAAAGCGCTGACGTTCTCCTGGAAACCAGAGTTCAATTGCCGAACGAGAGCATCGCGATCTTCACGGAGGAGATGACTCGCCTCTTCCGCCACGCCGACCCCGACATGTCTGAAGAAAAGAAAGTTAGGTTCTTGATGCGGGGCGTCAAAGAACATCTATTCACCGGATTGATGCGCAACCCGCCCAAGACTGTGGAAGAATTTGTTTCGGAGGCGACAACGATCGAGAAGACGCTTGAAATGCGAGCAGGCAATACAACCGCCGTGCGCTGACATACTACGCCGAAGCTCAAGCTCTAGGCGCCGACGACCTGCACGAGACGATCAGAGCGGCTGTACGGGAAGAACTACAGAAATTATTCCCACGATCGCAGCCTCAGGTGACTTCAATCGCTGACATAGTTAAAGAAGAGGTTCAGCGATCTCTGGAAGTGACAGTAGTTCCGGCATCGCCTCAACCACAGCCGCAAGCGATGACCTACGCCGCCGTCGCCCGTTGTCAAGGCCACCCTCCGCGCTCGCGCCAGGGCCCCGTAACGCCGCAGTTCCGTCGTCCACCGCCGCCGCCGCCAGCACGACCGCCCGTCGCCCAGCGCAGCTACCAGCGGTAGACGGACATTTGGCGCGCCCCCGACCGCCGCCCGCTCTGCTATCACTGCGGGGAAGCCGGCTATGTCTACCGCCGATGCCCATACCGCGAGATAGGCCTACGAGGGTTCGCCGTCAACGCGCCACGTCCAGAGCTTGGCGAGCGACCACGTGACATCGCCGACTACCTTGCCGGAGCCCAGTGGCAACCACGATGACCCTCACGCTCGCCGTCAGCGGGCCGCTACATCTCGCCGCATCGCCGCCTGTATGCCGGCCCAACCCGCGGCCGATCTCCCAGCCCATACGCGGGAAACTAAAAGCAGCAACCGATGGAGGTGCGGTTGCTGTACGACGTAATGCCGAAGATCCTCCGCCGCCGACGACGACGACGATTCGCGAATCATCACGACGAGATATCAGCACGCAGCCTAGCAACAGCCTTGACAACACATTGCCGCCGAACGAAGACCTTCCGACGCGACGTAGCAGCAGCAGAGCAAGCCGACGCAGCCGTGATCCGACGCCACGAATTAGCCGCAACGCCAGACGCCGGTCTACCGATCTAGACGTGCTCATCGATGGTAATAACGTCACCGCTCTCGGCGACACTGGCGCCGACTATTCAGTTTTCAGTGGCGCGTTCGCCGCCAAGTTAAAGAAGGTGAAGACGGCCTGGCAAGGACCCGATATACGGACAGCGGGAGGTCACCTAATAACGCCGGCTGGAATCTGCACAGTGAGAGTCACGGTAAACAACCGCACATACCGGCGAGCTTCTTAATCCTGCAGCACTGCTCCAGGGACGTCATCCTAGGCATGGACTTTCTAAACCAACATTGTGCAGTCATCGACTCAAGGTCCAAGTCGATAACGCTTTCAACACACAAAGCGATACCGCCGGATACAAGCATCAGTTACCATGCCTTGAATGTGCTTGAAGAACAAGTCACCGTTCCGCCTCGCTCAAGCGTAATGATTTCCGTCGGTACCGAAGTGTCTGCAGACATGGAGGGCGTCATCGAGGGCGATCATAACTTACTGCTCGACCGTGAAATTTGCGTCGCTAGAGGCATAGGTGAACTACGCGACGGGAAAGCTAGAGTGATGCTCACGAACTTCAAACACGAATATAAGCACATTAACAAAGGCACCACGGTCGCCTGCATCGACGAAATAGTACAAGCCAGCAGTGCTTTCGCCGTCACGGATTCTACTGCACCTTCAACGATGACTGTAGTACCTGAACCAACTTTCGACGTCAATCAGAACCTTCCCAATCATAAGAAAGAACAGCTAAAAGCTCTGCTCCTGCAATACAAGGACTGCTTCTCGTCGTCGTCAAAAGTTCGACAAACCCCTGTCGCCAAGCACCGCATTATAACCGACGAATATGTCCGCCACTCCGTCAGAGCCCGTACCGAGTTTCGGCGCGCGAACGCGAGGCCATAAGGCAACAAGTCGACAAATGCTACGCGACGACATCATCCAGCCGTCCAAGAGTCCGTGGGCGTCCCCCGTGGTGTTAAAGAAGAAGAAGTATGGAACCCTACGTTTCTGCGTCGATTATCCTCGCCTCAACAAGATCACAAAGAAGGACGTTTACTCCCTCCCACGGATTGACGACGCCTTGGATCGACTCTACAACACAAAGTATTTTTCGTCGATGGACCTCAAAACCGGCTAAAATGCAAATCGAAGTCGACGAGAGGGACCGGGAGAAGACTGCCTTTATAACACCAGACGGACTGTTCGAGTTAAAGGTGATGCCGTTTGGTCTTTGCTCGGCACCTGCGACTTTCCAACGCGTCATGGATACAGTACTGGCAGGCTTGAAGTGGCAGACTTGCCTCGTCTATTTGGACGACATCGTTGTGTTTGCCTCAAGCTTCGAAGAACACCTGCGGCGCCTTGAAACAGCTCTTCAAGCAATCAAAACCTCCGGACTCACGTTAAAGCCCGAAAAGTGCCGCTACGCATATGAGGAGCTCTTGTTTTTGGGCCACGTCATCAACAAGTCTAGGAGTGCGCCCCGACCCTCAGAAAAATGCGGCCATCTCCAACTTTCCTCCGCCCGCTGACAAGAAGGCAGTGCGTAGATTTCTTGGACTGTGCGCCTATTACAGGCGCTTCGTCAAGAATTTTTCACGGATCGCTGAGCCACTGACGTATCTCACAAAGGCCGACGTCGAGTTCAAGTGGGAGACGCCGCAAGTAGAAGCATTCGAAGAACTGAAGCGACGCCTGCAATCGCCGCCAATACTTGCGCATTTTGACGAAAACGCCGATACCGAAGTCCACACCGACGCAAGCAGCGTAGGACTCGGCGCCGTGCTTGCGCAGAGGACTGACGGACTAGAAAGGGTTGTAAGTTACGCTAGCCGGTCGCTATCGAAGGCGGAAGCAAATTATTCCACAACAGAAAAGGAGTGTCTCGCCATCATTTGGGCTACATCAAAGTTTCGCCCCTACCGCTATGGCAGGCCCTTTAAAGTTGTGAGCGACCACCACGCCTTGTGTTGGCTAGCTAACTTGAAGGATCCTTCAGGTCGCCTCGCACGCTGGAGCCTGAGACTTCAAGCATTCGACATCACCGTCGTTTACAAGTCCGGGCGAAAACACTCTGACGCCGATTGTTTGTCTCGCGCCCCCGTCGAACCGCCGCCACAAGACGACCAGGATGACGACGCTTTCTTGGTACCCATCAGTTCCGACGAATTCGCCGAACAACAACGAGCCGACCCAGAACTAAGGAGCCTTGTAGACTACCTGGAAGGCAAGACCGTCATTGTGCCGAACGTGTTCAGGCGAGGATTGGCGTCGTTTTTCTTGCAAAACGACATTCTCCTAAAGAAGAACGTCTTGCCTCTCCGAGCCAACTACCTCCTCGTGGTACCCTCAGCATTGCCTCGAGAGGTTCTGCAAGCTCTCCATGACGACCCAACGGCTGGACATCTCGATTTTTCACGCACTCTCGCGAGGATACAAGAAAAATACTACTGGCCTCGCCTCTCTGCCGACGTCGCCCATTACGTAAGGACATGCCGAGACTTTCAGTGACGCAAAACACCGCCGACAAGACCAGCCGGACTTCTACAGCCGATCGAACCACCTCGCCGACCATTCCAGCAGATCGGGATGGACTTACTTGGGCCTTTTCGGACATCGACGTCCGGGAATAAATGGATCGTCGTAGCTACGGACTACCTCACCCACTACGCCGAAACAAAAGCCTTGCCCAAAGGCAGTGCGGCCGAGGTAGCCCGATTCTTCGTTGAGAACATCCTCCTGCGTCACGGTGCCCCAGAAGTCCTCATCACTGAGAGAGGCACGACCTTTACGACAGAACTAACTCAAGCCATCCTGCGATACAGCCAGACAAGCCATCACCGCACCACCGCCTACCACCCGCAGACGAATGGCCTCACCGAGCGCCTAAATAAGACCATCGCCGACATGCTGGCAATGTACATACGTCGACGTCGAACACAAGACGTGGGATGCCATCCTACCGTACGTGACCTTCGCATACAACACGGCCGTGCAAGAAACGACGACCATGGCGCCGTTCAACCTGGTCTACGGAAAGAACCCGGCAACGACGCTGGACGCCATGCTACCGGACGTCGCTGACGAAGAAAATCTCGACGTTGCCACTTATTTGCAGCGTGCCGAAGAAGGTCGACAGCTCGCCCGCCTGCGCATCAAGAACCAGCAGAGGACCGACAGCCGACACTACAATCTTCGACGACGCTACATCGAGTACCAGCCCGGCCACCGTGTTTTGGTCTGGACTCCGATACGCCGACGAGGACTTAGCGAGAAACTGTTGCGTCACTATTTCGGACCATATAAGATAATCCGACGTATTGGCGCACTGGACTATGAGGTCGTGCCAGACGGCATTTCGCAATCACAGCGGCGCCGGGCACGACCTGAAGTCATCCATGTGGTACATCTTAAACCTTTCTGCGCCCGCTGACGACGTTAGGTACTTTGTTACTTTGTTATTGTTTTTTTTGTTTATTACGCATGCTTTTGTTTTCGCTTTCGTGTTTGTAGCATCGGGACGATGCTTTTTAAGGGGAGGGTATTGACACGTATACATGTTTATCTTTCACCGGTGGCCGCTTTCCACCGGCTAACAAATGTTAAACGTTATCGCTCGGCGCAGGACGCGCCTGTATCGGAAGTTTCTGGAACGTTCTCGATGCTTCTTTCCTTTGCCTGTTTTCACCGACGCTTATGTTATCTGATTGTATGACCGAAGCCAATTGTCTAGAACTTTCTGGAAGACACGCGGGCATCAGGGATTAATCTGGAACCTTCGATGACTCAGGTATAAAAGCCGACGCGCTTTGCCGCTGATCAGATTTTCGACGACCGCCGACTGTGTTCGCCGCTTTCGTTGTGCTTTGAGTGTAGCTTGCTTTTGTGGGCACAGGTTCGCCCAATAAAGAATCAGTTTCGTCATACACAGTTTTACGACTGTTTACTTCAGCGTCACTACTACGTGACAATATTATTGCGAGCTTACGATGCACCTTTGATGTTGCCCACGTTTCTACTACGCCATGATCCGGCGCAGAAACATTGCAGCGACCATCGGTTACGCTGCGCAACGCTTCGTCTGAAAACAGGATTCCGTGGCGAGACACCGCTGCAAACATCCTGCGCGTTTGTTCCCTGGCGTTTTGCTTTGCTCCAAAGTGAAGTTATGACGAGAAAAGTTTACCAAGGTCAGGTGCCTACTGTGAGCGTCGGGTGTGTTCGTGTACTGTGTCGCTGTGCTTTTCGTCGGGCGCAGTAAAGTGATATAGAGCAAACCCATTCTCAGGGAAAATCGGAAAAGCGTACGATGATGAAGCAAACCTACGAATTTCTCAACAGAAAAGCTTTGCGAACGCAACCTGCAACGCAAACATTTGTTGCTGCCAGCTCAGCGCAAGGGATGGTTGGCAGTAGTATAATCAGATAGTCGAGCGTCTAGCGGCGTCGTTCGAGCGTTGTGCAGCACCGTCGATTGATCGCTGTCCACCAATGATAACAATCAGTGACTAAAATGCGCTGCTTGAGCGAATGTCATTGAATTAGTAGCGGTCAGTCGTTTGGTAGCAGTGTTTATTTCCTGAATGTCAGCCCCAGTACTACTATAATATAATTACCGTTAAACGGGTCTCCTTACGCGGGAATTTGGCATAAACTTACATCGCTGTGTGGCTTAGTACTCTTTGTTCACTGCACGCGCCAGCTGTAGAATGCCCGCTTTGACACAATCATGCATAAGGTGCGCTGCCATCGCTCGAAATGCTTTCCCACAACACAGCTCTGAGGCGCGTTTCGATTCTCGTGATATGTTGTCACAAAAAATTCCTATGAATGTGTTGAGGCAGAGGCGCAAAAAAAGGGAACCTCTACCGTATACCCGCGGCTGTGTGTAAATGTTTGTCCGTGTTTTCCTTCGTTTGCGCATATACATTATTTTTCGATTTCTGTATATTTGAGAGTTTCTTAGTTAGCGCGCTCGCGTTTGTGTCCATGTGTGTGAATAGTTGCGTCTTTGTGTATAGTCTTATTTCTGTCCTTTTTTATATGCGTTTTCGTTTGTAGGTTCTCTTTGAGCGACGTCTTTTTTCCCATTTTCATTAACTTGTCTCGTTCAAAGCACGAAGTCATCTGAATAGCAGGGCTGGCCTCTTCAATCTCATTAAAGCCTTTCTCTCTCGTCTACCTTGTCTTCTCAATCTGCCTTCTTGGTGTATTTTCTCCTACTTTTCTGTTCTGGGTTCTAGTTTGTTGCCACAATGTGATTAACCGTCTTGCAATAAAAAAAGTTCTATCAGCTATGACAACAGAAAAGTTTACAGAAAAAATAAAAAAAAGATTTAAAATGGAACGAAGCACATTCTTGAAAACAGGTTTGTGAAAACACAACACCAAGAAAAATATGAGTATAATGCTATTTAAAACCGAGAGAAAAACATCGGTGTAAATATTTAAAACGATGAATGAAGCATTTTTCTACCTTTGCTGCCTCGATCGTCTTGTTGCCCCAGGTTCTTAATTGCTTCAAAAAATGCATCCCTTTTTTAAGCACCTGGTAATATCAACACATTCAGTTGAGATTGGAAAGCGAGTACCAAATGTGCCGTGTACACGTCAACAGCACAATAGCCAAGCAGCTCTGGTCTTCCTACTTATGTTCCTTGTAACGAAGCTATAAGTCAGATGAGGCGTAGCGTTGTATGAGGAACGGGGTTGTGTTTGTTTCCCGATACGGCATGCGCTTTAGCATTCCCATCAGGAGAGCTCCACCATACCAGTCATCTAGTCACTGAGGCAATCGGCTGCCGTGCTTCGATCATCTGGGCGGAGTTTCTCCGGTCTTCTGGTTGTACCCGACTATAGACTCCTCTAGGTGACGTGGCTTTGCTGTGCGCTCAGCGCGCTCCTTCGTACTTTCCCGGCGTGCGATTTTCTTCACCACTGCCAGCGCCTTCCTCCTCCGGCTTTTCGCTTCGTTCATGGCGATCATCGCCGATTTCACTGGCGAGCCATATAGGCTTGTACGTAAAAATTCCGTTAGGTTGACTGTAGGCAACCCTCATCATTAAAGGTAAATGTGATCCAGACAGCACAGCAAGGACAGCAGTTCATGGCACCTGTACTAATACGAAAAACGAATACTTACATGCGCTCTTCCAGTACTCTTCTACGCGTATCCGGTCGATGAGTACTCGCAGCGTCTACAACACCCTTTATATATATTAGTATATTTATATTTTAATATATACCTATCTCTACGGCGACCTATTTTGGTTGATGAGTCACAATTCCCCCTATAAAATGTCGTTTGCTCCGGTTGTTGATCGAGGTGCAAAGGGCAACGTTCAAACTGCACGCCGCTTAAATTTTTTAGATTAGCGTCTACCTGTTCTCCTGGCATACTTCTTTATTATCAGTTACCTACTGGCTACCATACGTCAGAACCAAGGTATGATGAGGAATCAATGCAAGCAGAAGTACAAAAATAGAAAGAATATAAGAATAATATGGAAACAAAAAATACTAATTGCGTTGTAACCATAATGTTACAAGCAAATAGTACGCAAGCAAAAAGTTTTGAATTGCGAATCTTGTAAAAAGTCGCGAAAGTGCATTCAGCTCATACTCTGTTGAACCAAAAATCACGTATGAGAACATTCTTGCGAAGAAATTTCAGAAATAACTAGCTATGCATCTGCCAAATCTCACGCGACTGTAATTGACTTTGAATTATCAGAGGTTTTTAGCCCAACGCTACCATAGGCCAGGTATAGTTCATTTCTGTCGGTTAGCTTTTCGCGTAATTGACAAATCCTGCAATCGTTTACGGTTATTCAATACTGTAAAAAACGATATCGTAAAAAATGTATACGAAACCAAAGCTTTCCTCTGTAACCAAACAATACCCGTGAGCACAAGTTCCAAATATTTTCACTATATATTGAAATATTGATGCAAACAGCATTTCGTAAGTAACAACGTTTGTTTTATGGCGATGATGCATAGTTATACTCCATAAAAATAGGTACTGACAGGTTTTCACAGTTATGGTACTAGTGTGCTCTGTCAACTTCAAATAAGCAGTGCTATTTAAGTCTTGATGTTTAAATTCGTGAATTGTTTGCCAGCTCCATGTGCACGAACGTTTACACAGACAAGGACGTGTGACTAGTACATCGCGTACGTCTTGCGGTGGCTGCGAGACACTTCAGCACCTGATATTGGAATGTCCCGCTTTCAGTGCGCAACGCAAATCACTAGTGAGGGACTACCATCTCCTTGGCCTGCGGTGTACGACTCTAGACGAATGTTTATACCCCAGTGGTTGTGCGTCTCGACGTGATCAAGCTCATCGTGCTCTCCTTACTTTTCTAGAAACAACGAACTTAGGGGCACGTTTGTAAACCAAGCAAATATTTCTTTTATTTTACATTCTTTAGTAGCTTGACCTGCAGGGACGGGCCCTACTGTATGTTTTACTTTATTCGTTGAGACTTGTCATCTTGCTCTTCCTTTATCCTTCCTCCCCTCCTTCCTATCTTTCCTTCTATGTTTCTCTCGTCCTTTCCGAAGAGTAGGCAGGCGTTGTGCCCCTTCTGGTGGCAGTTGCCAGCCTTTGCTTCTCGCTTTCTCTTTCCTGTGTATATGTTTTCAAATCAAATAATAATAATAATACTTCACTTCGGCTCCAGAAATAGTTTCACAACTTGGGTCTTTTAGAAAGCACCTCAGCTGACGTACATCAGTGGTCTTGCTTTGGGCAAGATCAGAGGCCGGGGTTCGAAGCCGTCACATTGTGTGGAGCAACTCAAGCCCGCTGCCATTGTGCCACCGCCACACGTATTACTTTAAAGTAATAGCAATCGGGGACCTTTATTTTTCTTTATTATCATTGGTTAATTACCACACCACCATAATTTGAAGTGAATGGTGGTGTTTATTCTTGCTTTATTATCTTCAAAAAAGTATCTTAATCAATCGTAGGCGTTCACCGGTCAAATATTTGTAAGCTAATTTCGTAGTTTCAAGGTAATGGTCGTTAATAAAAATTAAAAGGGCGAAAGCTGAAGCCGGAATGCTGGAGACTCCGTTTCGAAAAAGCCATCACTAAAATCGCGGCTATAGTGGCAATTTGAAAAAAATTTGCAATGTGGCGCGCACCGTGCTTTTAACGACTGTACATGAAATGAAGAAACAGCAGGGTACCTCGTGGCTACCGCGTTGTGAGCAGCAGACCCACAGATTTAGGGGCCGTAATGCTGGTCACTGCCATTTTTTCAGGCCTCTACTCTCCCCCCCCCCTCAAAACACAAACACACAAACATTATGTAATGTGTGTGCGTGTGTGGATGTGTGTGTGTACGGCTTATGCGCGCACCTCTAATGTCAGACCAGAGTCGCGGCAGCGCAGCTAACTCAAGTAGCCGGAGCTCACTTTAAACTTGTGGCACCATTCCACATAGCCCTTCCACCCCCTTATTTTCCTGTTATTCTCCTTTTCCTTCTAATTCTGTGTCCACTCTTGGCACCTCATCGGCACGATGGAAGTTGTTCTAGAAAGAAGTCGCGGAAGCCTTGCAGGGGAGCGTGAAGCATTGGGTTCCATGAGAGCATAGCTTTCGTCTTCACCGTTATCCTTGTGACGAGGACACACATGCCAAAACTCTATGACGCTGGTTGCGTTGTGAGAATGGAGCGGGATCGATACCGCGTGCGGAGTTTGGTTCTTCCACTGACCGTTTTTTTTTTTCATCGCTTGCTCGATGTCCTTTTAACGCGACAGCGTTTCTTGGCTAGGTTGGGGAAAGTGCGCACCCACTGGCTGAAGGGGATTGCCAATAAAGTGAATGTGAAGTTGATATTCTCTGCTCCAGAGAAGCTAGCAAAGTTGTGTAAGCTGAGAGACCCTTTTCGAAATTAATAAAAAGGATGTAAAGTGAAGCATAGGAATAAGGAAGTGGAGTGCTCGCAAGAGGTGGTTTACCGTATTCTGTTAACTTGTGATCGGGTATACATAGGGCAAACTGGCAGATGCCTCAATGAAAGGCTTGCAGAACACAAGCGTAATGTGGAAAAACCAAGGGACGGAAAACTTTGTGAACATCGCCGTGATTGTCCCAACAAAACGTGCAAACCAATGTTCGGCGCATGCACAGCGGAGGCCAAGAGCAAGGACCGCAGCATGCGTGAGATACTCGAAGCCCGGCTGATTCGAAAAAAAGGTAGCAGACTGTGTTGGTACACCGTCAGTTAATCTTTCTGACAAGGAAATCGCGTTCCTGGACGATATTGACGTGCGCATGCGTAGCGCGTGAGTTATCTTTTATTTAGTTGTATCCTTCATACCTGCTTCGCTATATATTTGTCTCCGTGTTTCAATAAACGTCGGTTGAATGTTAGCGCTGTCCTGTGTCTCTGTAACGTCCCGGTCTTTTCTGAATTGCGCTAAAGGCTTTGCCAAAAAGACGTAGAAAAGCACGTAAAACCCCGGAATACAGTTTTATTGCGATAGCAATTGCATGGACTCTCCAAGCGCATTTTGCCGTCGTCGTCGTCGCCGTGATGTTTCGTATAACGTACAACAGTGATAAAATCGTTGCTGCGCAGTGTGTGCTAGTGTGAGCCGGCAACCGCTGCTTAATCTCGCGCACGCGAGAGAGCAAGGCGGGCGGAAGCGCACGGTCTTCGTTCACGCGCGAGGCAAGGGGAGGAGGCGACGGAGACGGGAGGGGGGTAGGGAGGGTGCGCTCTGCTTCCGCGGCTGCTGCTCACGGAGCTATCTTGAAAGCGATCTGCGACGCGGCGAATTATGCGCCCGCGGGTACCTCACCTCCAAAGCGATCAGCGATTGGCCAAAGTGCATTCGCTGAGTTCCGGTAGCTTCGTATGCGCTGCGCTTAGGACGTTTAGTGCGCGTTGAAGCGAGAGCAAGCGCGAGGGTCAGTTTGCTCGCTGCCGCTGGTGCGCTTTCTCACTCCAGCGTTTTAACGAGCTCCCGCGGTCATTGCGCGAGATGTGTTCATGTTTACCTGTGCGCGCTTGACACCGTGCTTGTTTATTTAGTTAGTTAGCGAATATTTACAACTTTATACGGCCGATAAAACTACTATCCTTACTTCGTATAGCTGTCTACTAATTCGCTATTGCAATTGATGCTCCGCCTTTCGGGTGATACTGCGACTTTTTTAGTATTAAGTTCTATATACTCTACAGCTGAATAAAACGGCAAAGTAAGTAAATACAGTATACTTAGATATGCGCTTTCATTAGCGATGCATAGACTGAAAGCTGCATATGCCCCACATAAAAAATGAGTAGTATTCTAAGGTCAAGTTGATGTCTAGATAATAAACTACGTACTCATTTGCATTTCTATACCACGATGTAGTTTTTCCATCAGCTAGCTACCATACGACCTTTATACATTCGCCCATCTGCACGCATAGTCCATGCTGGTGCAAAAGTCAGAGGTCATACTTAAGATTGAGATGATAAAGAGTTCACGTTCCATCTTGTTCCTTGTTCCCTGCTTAATAATAATCTATCGTTCCTACGTTCTGTGGTGGTACTAATGGAATATTGTTAGAACGACGCTGAGCACCTTAAAGAAGACTTTTATGCTTGGTGTTACAATTGGCGGGCAGGCGGCAGCTATCTGCGCTCAAAGCACTCATACACATCCGTGACATTTTAGCACAAAAGCACCTTTGCCGATTGGACTGTTGGTATGATGAGACCATCCCAACGTCTAAATAACTTATGTGAAGACGATCCGTTGATGCTGGAAACTCCATTCATTACGGTTGTCAACTGGTTTAGAGAAATACTGTTTACTGTTTTTGTTTTGCAACAGTGAAAGAATAGCGATCCGCTAGAGACCCCGTCAAGCTTTCTCTTGCGTTTAGCCTATACGCCCAGAACACTCCGCAACAGCTGTACCGTAATTACCAAATAAATATTAAACCAATGGCTGCTCTTGCAGAGGAGTAATGGCATTAAGCGCTGGTACTCTTTGCAGGGAATACGTCACGTCACCATGAACGCCAGTGGGTTTTTTGCTAGAAATGCCCCTTTTGTATGTAAGTGTGACACCTTATTGTGTGCGCTCCCCTTTATAGAGATGAAGATATCTTTACTGTATATTCAGTAACTGTATGTGTGGACAAATAAATAAAAAAAATTACGTAGCTTGCACTGGAGGCGCAATGCTGAAGAGACAGCGGAGCTGATGGGCACCTAGCTAGTTCTGGCTTTTGGGCTAGGCTAAGCGCTATTCAGTCATTCCCAGCATTTCGCGGATTTTTTTATTATTGATCGATTGTCGATTAGCTATTTATTGGCTATCAAGTGTCTATCGATGACTGACTAAGCTTAAGTAGTCCCAACCATGCTTAGTTAGACTTAGCGATGCTTAGCTTCGCTAGTTCAAAGGGGTATGTGCCATTGCCCTTGGACCTTTTTTGCACTACCGCTAGGATCGGCCCACAAATTTTCCGACGCGTCACGAACTGACGACCAGCTTAAACAGTTCCGCTGTTAAAACATACATCATGTTTTCACCTACAACAATTTCGAAGTTAAGTCATTTCCTGTTTTTCAAATGGAACAGCACTGTTCCCGAAGAGAGTATTTTCGATGTTCTCGAACATCTTTTCGTTCCATGGTAGTTCGGAAGGATGTTAACACTGTAATTATCACGTGCGTCAGCGGAAAGCTTAGTGTCACTGATCAGTACTTATATACGTAGGAAGCTTGAGTAGTACGTCAGGAGTTTCTAAAGTATATATTCGTTCGCTGACATTTAGAATTGCTAAGCATCGTGAATTCATGTCTGCAAAAATCAAGACTCAAGCGAAGCCACTCGAAAGAATGGAGACGATCCCAGTTAGCTGCATTAACTCGGGGAGGAAGCATTTCACTTTAGGACCACGGCATTCACTAAAGCAGAGTATCGCTGCAATGCATTGCATACATCACGGGGATATAATATTACAAATACTAACGTGCGATAACTATAGCTAAGACGAGGACTACAATAAATGCTAATTACCTGTACTTCATTTTATGCTTTTGCTCCAATATTCCGGAGACATTTGGGGTTACAATGTACACGTTAGTAAACCTAACAGATAGCATGGTTGGGCGCTATTAGATGGTGTTCCCAGCAAATATCAGAACGCAGACGTAAAGCAACTGCACCCGCAAATCCTCCTAAACAAGCCAACGTCGCAGAATGTTGTAAAAAACGAAACTTTTCTTTTACAAAGTGCTTCTTCGCAGTGACTACCACCACTATCGAGTGCAAAGTTCTGTTTATATCTTGCCGAGGTTGTGTAAGCTGTGCTTAAAGCACTGCTCTGGACTAGTTTGACTGGCAAACCTGAAAGGGGCCATGACATGGTCGTCCAGCTATTGACACTTTCTCATTGTAATAGAGCGTAGGTGGTCTAGAATGGTTATAGAGCAAGGAAACTGGACTCTCAGCAAACATTTTAACGTGACATCTTAATTTGAAATCGCTGCTTCTAAACCCTTCCCCTCTGGTGACTTCCCCTCTGTTAACCTGACTTTGAAACTTTCAAGAAAGGGGTCAGGCAAGGAGACATAATCTCCCCAATGCTATTCTATGCATGCTTAGAAGTGGTATTCAATCTTTTAGAGTAGGAAAGCTTAGGAGCGGGGATCAACGGTGAATATCTCACCACTTTCGCTTTGCAGCTAACATTGTCTTATTTGGTGCAAACTTGATATAAAAAGAGTGGGATAAAAAAGGACACCACGAAAGAATCCTTTGGAGGGTGTTCACTTTTATTCTTTCAAGGTGTCTGCATTTTTGCACTCAATCGTGTCATTGTGAGCAGAAGCCTTCATGACGGTTCATTACTTCTGATAGCAGCAATGATAGCGTAGTAGTAACAAACTTTATCAAATGTGGAAGGACGTCTTCACCTAGGTTCTTGAGAAAAGGCGTCAACTCACGAAGTGTTAGAATTGTGAAGGCAACTAAATTCTGAAATAAATGTATTATTTAGGCATATTTTCTTGTGTTTTTTACTGGATGTGTTGTTCTTGCCGTGCTGATACTCTAGGTAAGCCTTGTTGTGCATTACGTACTGTCATTTATAAGACCACGAACAGCCCATTCGGGTTTAGAGTGCCTTTGTTGGATCTTGTAGGTAAACCGAACTGGAAAATGAAAATTCTTCGGTATTGAATTTCTTCTTTGCAATTGTTTAGGTTGCTTATATATTTTACATCAGAACAAAAATAAATATGTTGCTTTCATACCTCATACGAAAGAATGGGAACCGAGGGCCTCGATTTTATTAGTCATAACCACACAAAGCGAACACACAACGAAGCCAAAGAAAGTGTCGGGGGAAATTAAGTGTAGTTGAAATTGGAATGTAGAAAATATAGAAGAAAAGGGAAATGAAAGTGGACGCAAAGATAACTTGTCGCCGGCAGGAGCCGAACCTGCAACCTCCGCATTACGCGTGCGTTGCACTACCAATTGCGCTACGGCTACGGCCATCAATCCGCCCACTAACTTGGGTATTTATGTTTACTAGATCTAGCCCTAGGAGTGTTAGCCAGCGCCGCTCAGAACCATGGTGGGTGGATGTGGAACATCCTATTTAGTCTGATGGCGTCACGATACACGTGATCTTGGGAGAGCAGGCACGTGGCTAATAAACCCTCGCATGCTACCTAATGACATCAAAGCTGCCAGATTTGAGACCCTCGTAATGAAATACGAAAGAAGAATGGGAACCGAGGGGCTCGATTTTATTAGTCATAAGTACATAAAGCCAACCGACAACGAAGCCAATGAAAGCATCGGGGAAATTAAGTTTACTTGAAATTGGAATGTAGAAAATAATGAAAAAAGGAAATGAAAGTGGACGAAAAGTTAACTTGTCGCCGGCGGGAGCCGAACCGGCAAGCTCCACATTACGCATACCTCATGTGGTTTTAGGGTAGTGAGTTGGCACTTCATGACTAATATGAAAAGCATGTTCTTAATAAAAGTGGCTGCGTTTCAGCGTGCTTCGCAGGAAATGACCTATTGAAGACGTGATTTTGCTACGTCAGTACACGGCATAGACGTCAATGGAGCCGTGCAAGTAATGTCATTGCCATGATAATGTACGTTTATTTTGTTTCGCACTTGTTGACATTCCATCTAAAGCCAACGTTCTTAAACGCATGGCTCCGATTTCAATGCGAATTATTTTTTTACATACATTTTACGTGGGTACAGTGAAGGGCGCGGCAGACTAACTCTCAGTCACGGCATAGACGTCAATGGTGCCCTGCGCGAGCAATGTCACTGCCATGATAATGTACGTTTATTTTCTTTCGCACTCGCTGGCATTCCCATCGAAAGCTAAGCTTCAGTTAATGTTCTTAACCGCATGGCTGCGATTTTAATGCAAGTTATTTTTTATGTATATCTTACGTAGCTGCTGCGAAGGGCACGGCAGACTATCAGTCAGCGGTTGTTCGCACGATGTCGCGCGAAATTTGTCTTCATGATTTTGTTTCTGAAAGCCTCACTAACGGTTTCTGGGCGTTATAGCTGCGTATGGCGAATTCGCAAAATGCTACAACGGCGCCCCTCACCTTCATCTTATTTAACATCCTCTCCGATGCGCGAACACAGCGCAGCATCGTTCTACAGCGAAACATTCACCAGTCCTCTTAACTTGCACTTACCCTTTAGACGTTAATATTTATGCCCACTCGTACATGCGGGAGATCTGTAATTATCCTTACTTACGTATGTTTGACAATTATGCGCTAAAATTTTGCCGCCCAGTTGAACAGCGCACCGAACAATTAGTGTATGCCATCCGCAAGCAAAGGACCTAATCGAGTGCTTTAAAGAAACAATTGCTGACGTGCTGTCCATGTGCTGACCACATAGCTTGAATGGCGTGTTTTTACACATATATTTCGCTTTTTATACTGCGCTTCAAGAAACCACACGTATCAACGTATTTGAGCTTATTTTCCGGACGCGAACTTGCCGCAATGTTGAAGGCATATATTGAGTTAAATTTTTTTTATGAACATAAAAAAATATTATCCCCAGAACGAACCCAGGAACAATACCCAAGATTGTTATTATTATTATTATTATTATTATTATTATTATTATTATTATTATTATTATTATTATTATTTGATTTGTAAACATATACACAGGAAAGAGAAAGCGAGGAGCAAGGCTGGCAACGGCCACCAGAAGGGGCACAACGCCTGCCTACTCTTCGGAAAGGAGGAGACAAACATAGAAATGAAAGATAGAACGAGGGGAGGAAAGAGGAAAGAAAGAGCGAGATGAAAAATCTCAAGGAATAAAGTACAAATACAGTAGAGCCCGTTCCTGCAGGTCACGCTACCAAAGAATGTAAAATAAAAGAAGTAGTTGCTGGGTTACAAACGTGCCCCTAAGTTCGTTGCTTCTAGAAAAGTAACAAGAGCGCGATGAGCTTGATCACGTCGAGACGCACAACCACTGGGGTATAAACATTCGTCTAGTGTCGTACACCGCAGGCCAAGGAGATGCTAGTCCCTCACTGGCGATATGCGTTGCGCACTGAAAGCGGGACATTCCAATATCAGGTGCTGAAGTGTCTCGCAGACACCGCAAGACGTACATGATGGACTCGTCACACGTCCTTGTCTGTATAAACGTTCCCGCACGTTCACACAGCCAACCGTTAGCTTGAGTAGTTGCGCTCTATCGCGCCGAGGCAAGCCTCGATCGCGAACGGGTGGCGGGAACGTTCCATTTCCGACGCGCTGGTATGGATGCTGCTTGAGTAGGAGGCGACGAATCAGCAGACTAGCGTCTGCGTCATATACCCGAGATCACACTAACTGAATTCACACATGTGTCGTAAAATTCAACAGATGGCTTGCGATAGGAATATTAAGCCACTGTGAACACAAGTAATTTTCCTTTTTAGGGAGAGCCCGGGCTTTCGGAAGTTATCATTGTGACACAAAGTCGAAAGCATTGTGAAACTTTTAGGCGAGATTATCGTATCAGCATTGTACGTTCATATTTTGAAATATCATGTTCGGTGACAAATTTTCGAGAGATCCATCCAGTTCACACTATTCTGTGACAGGCATATTACACCCCTTTGTTGCTCATACGCTAGTGTGAGTGCCTAGCTCGTCATAAGCGACAACGCACGTTTCTTGGTCTGTAAAGGTAAGGTTCTTGTCATGCATGAAGCCGCTGCTGCGCTTCTCCCAAAAATCTTGCATTTCCGCAGATACAGATTCTCTGGCCCTCCTCTCATACTTTTATCACTTTGTCGAAAAGACACCTAACGGGACATCTATAAATAAAGTTAACGCACCGCTTAAGATAATCAATGTTCTCGTAAGTCTATGATATCACAGAGAAACCAGGGGGGGAGGTAACCGGCCTGCGCGGCACGCACAGCACAGTCACCGCGTCACCACAGTCAGCAAGGTCCGGGTGATATCACTAAAAATGCATCGCTTCGATGATGGTTTACGTTAAAATAATTGCAATGAAGTCAGTCTATATTGTGCTCAAAGTGTTGCGAGATGTCCCAGAAACTTTTTGCATTTGTGTGCCGGATTCCAGGCTGGCAATTAATTAGCCGCTTGATATTGTTGTGAATATTTTTTCTGAACAATTTAAAAGTGATACCGGCTGTTGGTAGAATTTGCGTTTTAGATGCGAAGCAGCTTATGGCGGGGGCTTTGTCCGTCCCTCCATCCATCCGCCGTGTGGCCTCCACACCCGCACTGCGCATCCTCCTCCCCCTCCTCTCCTTGTCTCATCTCCTCTCCTCTCCGACGCTCCTCCCCTCTCCGGATTGCGCAACGAATGGCAACACCTGCGGCTCGGCGCACGATAATGCGAAGCAGCTTAGGTTAGAGGCGCCACGGTAGGCGCTGCATACTCCGCTAGGCGGCGCCACAGTAGCTCGCGGTATAATGACGCGCGCGCGCGCTCCGCTCCTCTCATTGTCCTCCCGCAACGCCGCGATGAGTGCCACGGACAGCGCCAGCGTCAACGCCAGTGTCAGCGCCGTGGACAGCGCCGCGGAGAAGAGGGCTCGAGCCGCTGCCGCGAAACGGCAGCGCCGAAAGGCCGATCCCGAACTTGGGGCTCGCGAGGCCGAATGGAAACCTCAACCTAACGGAAACGACGAACTGAAAATTAATGGGAACTTGAGTCGACCCCATGGCTGCTTCGCATACTACTCAGGGTTCCCCTACGGGAAGATGATGTAATTTTTTTAATTACCTTGGAGAGCGAAATTTCTGTCCTTGAGCTGCATCACCCGAAAAGGCGGACACTACATGCATGAGAAAGTAAAATACATATTACACATTTAGTGAAAATTTTCGCATTTTGGATTTTAACTAATTGCTTTACGGAACACATTGCAAATTACGAATTCTAGTCGGCGGAAGGTTCGCAAGGCTTATAAGCATGGAATAAATTATAACACCGATTCTAGGATTTTCATTCCCAAAGTATGCGACAACATACAAGAGCGTTCCAGTCACATTGAGCCTTTAAAGCATAATTATTGTTTTGCTACATAAAGTATGTGGCACTAGAGTGCCATTTTTGCCCGGTGCCATCCACAGATTTCATTCAAGGTGGATCATTTTCTTTTTTGTTTTTTTCAGAAGTCGCTAGATTTATTTCGTTATTCGCAAATAGCAATGATTAGTTAGTAATGATTTGTATTAATCATAATGATTTGGACAAATAGTAGTGATTGTTCTAAAGGATAATTTGCAAAATTTTGTTATTTACGCACATACAAATTTTTCTATATATGGTAATGAATGTATGCTTCTGTTGCACCGAAGGTGTTCCCACTAATAAAACAATGCATGGACCTGCACATGTCCAAACATAATTCTGTGTTTACTCCTGTCTTTCCCTCCATTCTTTTCTTTAAATTCAAGAGCCAAAAACAAAACGCTTGTCTTCTGCTGCTGACATGGAGCACTTCTTATCAGAGGTGGCGTGGCCCCCGACAAAGCACAGTGGCGCTAAGTAACTACGGTGAGACGCAGCTACCCATGGCACAAGAGGAATGTGCGTGGGAGAAGCAGCTAAACCACAAGCCCAACGACAGTCTTGGCATATACGCTGTGGTATTTTGATCGAAAGAATTCAGCGACTGTTTCGACACTCCCTATTGCGAAAATTGAGCGATGTCTCAGTCGCTGAGGTTGCGCAGGGTGGTGAAGAGCACTCTGTCTACTTCTGGGGCCCTATTGCGGTGTAGGTCCTGTAAGACCACCCTAACCTCGTCTATTATTATATCCCAGTCAAGTGCGTTGCGTGGATGAGGACCGGTCGGGATGAAGCGCGACTCGAGCTCCCAGAGGCGTCGGTCGTGGTCGTCGCGGAAAGCGTGAGTGAGGATGCGCAAGCAATTATGTGTGTGCGTCTTACTCCCCTTTGGATTTATGAGGGCCTTGGGAACTGACCACGTTTTAGGGGTACCCAGGGTGCCTGAGAGGCGGTCGCAAAAAAATGCTGGCTCTGCCGTAATCAAGATGAGTGTAAGCATAAAATGACTAAAATATGGCGTCTTCTGTTGCCTGTGGTGCCGCCACCTTCAACCACTTAATCACTTCCAACAATACCGCGCGCTCAGCGTCTATCGCTACTTTTATCGCAATAGCAATGATATGGACACTCCAAAGCGGATTTCTGCCATCGGCGTCCCCGTCGCCGTCACCGTGAGGTTACGTATGCCGTAAACGGTAATGAAATCGTCGCCGCGAGTGGTATGGTGTATGCGCGAGTGAAAGCGCGCGGGAGACGCGCGTTCTGCGCCGTGCTCCATGAAGGGCTGCAGAATTAAATGTCTCTTTCCTCCTTTACAATCACCATATATATAGAGCAAGCACGACTTCTTCGGTCGGGCAAAACGCCGTGGGGGGACGGGAGGGAGGGAGGGGAGGCGATGTTTAGCTGCGGCATCAAATGCCTGTTTATATAAAAAAATTGTCGCAGTTTCACCCGAAAGGCGAAGCATCAATTGCGATATCAAATTTGTAGAGAGAGATACGGAGTAAGGATAGTAGTTTTGTCAGCCGCATAAACTTGGACATGCAGCAGCACCAGCACCGCGCAGAACTGTTGTCGACGCCGTCGGCGTTTTTCCCGCGTTCGCACCGAACGCGCGCGGCGTTGGTGACTGTTGCCGGTGCCTCGGGGGGCGGCTCGGAGGTTTTCGACGAGATCAGAATGGAGGAGGAGGTGTTTATTATACTTACGGAAGAGACGCTTAATTCTGCAGCCCATAAGGGAGCACGGCGCAGCGTCGTAGGGGATAGGGGGAGTACGAGGTAAAGAAAAATGTCACAGTTTCGCCCTAAGGGCGAAGCAATGAATGCGATAGCAACACAGCAATGTCATACGAAGTAAGGTGAGCGGCTTTGGTAGCAACAACACGCAGAACTGTTGTCGACGCCATCGGCGTTTTGCCCGCGTTAGCTCAAAATGCGTGCGGCGTTGGTGACTGTTGCTGGAGCCTCTGATATAAATAGGCACTTGGTGCCGCAGCTAAACGTCGGCTCCTTCCCACCCCCTCCCCCACGGACTCTCGCGCGTCTGAAGAAGGCGCGTTTGCTCTACATATATGGTCATTGTAAAGGAGAAAAGAGACGCCTACTTCTGCAGCCCTTAAGCGAGCACGGCGCAGAACGCGCGTTTGTTCTCCGCCGTGCGTTCACTCCCCGTGAAAGACGCGCCCCTCGCGCCCTTTCACTCGCACATACAGCGTTCGGCGCGCGGCGACGATTTCATCTCCAAATGACGTCATACGGAACCTCACGGCGACGGCGACGGCGACGCCGACAGCAGAAATCTGCTTTTGAGTGTCCATATAATTGCTATCGCAATAAAAGAGAAGAGAGATAGTTCAGGGGGCTCGTCCGCACATGGGTAGGCAGCAGAGGCGGCGGGGACCGGCAAGGGCAGGTACGCTCAGCGGTATGCTGCTATCCCACTCGCCTCCACGAACTCCACGAGGCTGTGTAGTGCGGGGAGATGGTAGCGGCATGGGAACAGCAGGTTGGTCAGTGAGTCAGCAGGAAGTCCCTGCAGTCTATAAGCTCGGGTGACCTTCGAACGTTCCTGTGCTAGGGCTGGACAGGCGCAGAGGAGGTGTTCGAGTGTCTCGGGGTCACCGCATCGTTGGCACGAGGGGGAGGCGCTGCGGCCTTTGGCATGAAGCCTGGCTGCTGTCCATATGCAGCCAGTTCGGAGTCGCAGCAGGGTGGCTCTGTCTCGCCTGGTGAGGCCAAACTCGGGGAGCAGCTTAGGTCCCTTGCCATTTGCCACCCTCGGGTCGGGGTGGATCGCCAGTAGAAGCTGCTTCAGTCGTGGCCTCGAGTAGTCTGAAGCCGCCACTGATCGAGTGAATGTGACTCCTAGGTGGTGGGCAGCTTTAGCGAGGGTGTCCGCCTCCTCGTTACCAGCTATGCCCACATGGGAGGGCAGCCAGTGAAAGGAGACGAACACTCCGGAGGAGGCGAGCGCCGAGAACTTCGCGGTCAAGAGGGACCCCGTCAGTCCAGCTCGATGGCAGTTGGAAAGGGACTGCAGCGCCGGTTTGCTGTCGCAAAGCACAGCAACCGGCCGTGCAGGAGGGTCCTCAGCCAGGAGGTCAGCCGCCAGGTGAAGCCCCGCCAGCTCCGCTGCTGTCGAACTCACTGGGAACGGCAGATGGCATTGCCTGCTGATGGCTCTGGCAGGGATGACGCACGCCGCTGCTGCTGACCCATCCGGCATCACAGAACCGTCGGTGAACACCTGCAGCCGACCCTCCAGTTGTTCCTGGAGTTTGCAGGATGCTGCCTGCTGCAGAGCGGTCACAGGTGTCCCCCGCTTTGTAGCCCCATCGAGGGAGAGGTGGACCTCCGGTGGCCGGTGGTGTGGTGGTGGTGAGGGAACCGCCACTGGTGGGTGAGTCACCATCTGCTCGTAGAGAAGGCAGAGCCCTCACATCCGTGACGATGGTAGGCTGCGAAGCCGTTCTAGGAGGGCCCTGCCATCAGGTGTCTGGTGTAGCCGGTCCAGGTGTCCCAGCGCTCGCTGGAGCATTCGGAGAGAGAGAGGCCACTCGTTGGCCTCGGCGAGTGTTGCTGCTACTGGGGAATACTTGGAGAGCCCCAGAATGGCCCTCACGGCACCCCTGTGCAGTCCCTCCAGTTGGCATCTCCTGGCTGGAGACAGGTTCACCAATGTGAGGGCGTAGAGGAGAGCAGATGTTGCTGCGGCCTGGTTGAGCCGCAGAGCCCACTTTGTGGTGCATCTACGACCATGCTGCTGAAGCTTGCTGATAGCCCCCTGGACTCGGCGCACTTTGGTCATGGTCGCCTTGGCAGCTGGAATCCAAGTAAGCCGGTGGTCGATGGTGAGCCCCAGGTACCTAACGACCAGATTCCATGGTAGTGCTTTGGCACCAACCTTCAGCTGCTTGACGTACCGACGTGCAGAGGCCACCGGGTGTATCAGGAGGGCCTCCGTCTTGGCAGCACAGACCCTGAGTCCAATGCCTCCTAGGTAGGAGACGACCGCATCCAGGGCCTCCTGCAGCGACCTCCTGATGGCTGGGATCGACCGCCTCGGTCCCCGTACCCAGAGTGCCACATCGTCTGCATAGATGGAGCAGCGGGCCGGGAATCGGGCGGCGGCTGGGAGTGATGCCTACAATCCTGCCAGTGCCATGTTGAAAAGAAGGGGCTGAGCACTGACCCTTGTGGGACACCTGCTGTGATGTCCCTGGGTTCGCTCAGCTCCCTTCCAACACGGACACGGAAGGTCCTTCCCGACAGGAATGCGGTGACAAAGCCACGGAGGCATCCGATGATGCCGAGTCCATCCATGGCAGCCTCGACGACTGTATGAGGGAGGCCGTCAAAAGCACTCTCCACATCCAGCAGCACTAGCATGGCCACGTCCCCGCAGGCCTTGGCATCCTCGAGAGTGGAGACGACGTCCGTGATTGAGTCCGCCGTGCAGCGGTAGCACCTGAAGCCCGACTGTTGCTCTGGGAAGACTTGCAGCTGCGCCGCAATCCACTCCAATCGCGCCAGGGCCACTCTCTCCAGCACCTTGCAGGCCGCAGAGGTGAGGGAGACCGGCCTGTACGAAGACAGTGCTGTGGCAGGCTTCCGAGGCTTCAGGATCGGCGCTACCACTGCTGCTCGCCAGCTCTCTGGTATGTCTCCTGTGCTCCAGATGTCGTTGAACTCCAGGAGCCGTTGACGACCGGCCTCCTCCAGATTCCGCAGCATCTGGAACGTGATGCCATCAGCTCCAGGCGTGCTCCGGCGCTTGGTCCTGCTGAGTGCTGCTTCAAGCTCATGAATCCGGATGGACTCGCTACACAGCTCCTGGATCTGTGCAGCCACCCATCCTGGATGATGGCAGGACTCAGGATATGGCAGAGCAGCAGCCGGTGGTGGTGTGGCCAGCAGGGCAGGTATTCTGGCGGCAAACCGATCTGCCAAAAGCTCGGCCAGGGCAGCAGCGCTGATTCCAAGGTGCACGGCAACTGACAGCACCTGACGTGTGGCTTGTGGAACCATCAGCAGGCACTTCAGCAGGCGCCACGCACGGGGACCATCCTGGGTGCGGCTTATAGAAGAGCAGACACCCTCCCAGCTCTGGCGCCGGCGTCTCCGTGCATGGCGTCTGCAAACGGCATCCACGCGGCGGTACCTGGTCCAAAGCTCCGGCCGGGCAGTGCGCAGTGCCTGGCGCTCCGCCCGGTGCCGCTCCGCTCGCAGGGCCAGGTGCGTCAGGTCTGGAACCGGCTGGCCCACCTGTGCTGTCGTGGTGACAGTTGCAGCCCTGGCGATGTCGACCACCAACTGGAGGAAGTCTCCGCCGGAGGTGTCCTGATGGCAAAGTCGTCTGAAGGCCCGCCAGTCCACGATGTGGCACTCCCGACTCCTAGGTGTCTTGCCTTGGAATGGAGAGAGCAGGAGAGGCAGGTGGTCAGACCCCCAGGTGTCCGGGAGTGGTGCCCAGGAGTACCGATAGCCCTCTGTGGCCACGCTGATGTCAATGGCCGAGCGGACTGCCCGGCCAGAGCGTCGGAGGAACGTAGGTAGGCTGGTGTTCAGGATCTGCAGGCCTAGCTGCTGGAGAACGTCCTGCAGCTCCTTCCCTCGTGGGCAGCACCGTCTACTGCCCCAGGCCGTGTGATGGGCGTTGACGTCCCCGCAAAGTAGGAACTCCCTCCCCAGACGGTGGGCCAGCTGCCGCAGGCATGCAGGATCCCACGGCTGGCCCGGCCTGATGTAGACGGAGGCCACTGTGGTGTCGGTACCCTCAAGGCGCACTCGAACAGCACAGCACTCGAGGGGGCCGCTGACAAGGTCTGCCACGCTCACCTTCACCTGAACGAGTTCCCTCTTCACGTACACAGCGCAACGAGGTGCGCCCTGCTTATGGCTGTCGTCGAGGCAAGGCACTGCATGGCAATCCGCCCGTGCACAGGAGGTTCGGCTGCTGTAACCCACATAGCCAGGGAGGCGCAGTTCCTCAGCAGCTATGTACACCTCCTGCAGAGCGAGCACATCGTACTCGCTCTGCAGGAGATGTAGGGAGAGGTCCGCATGTCGCCGCCGCAGGGAGTTAGTGTTCCACTGGAGGACACTGGGGCGGCGACGACCATTCCTCACCCTATGCGGATCAGCCATGGTGGTTGGCTGTCGTCTGGGCTGCCACTGCCTGCAGGTAGATGGCTCTCAGTGGATGTTCAGCAGGCAGCAAAGAGCCGACTGCTTGCATGGTCAGAAGGAGATTGGTCACCAGCTGGTCCACCGTAGTCTGGGCCATGGGGGCATCTGGCGGCGTGGTAGTGGAGGCCACAGCAGTCTCTGGAACCCGGCGTAGGGGGGGCCCGCGGGGTTGGTACTGGGCGCCGCGAGGGAGCGGGGGCACCCCTCACCACACCCGCGTACGATCGCGCCGGAGGTGCGAAGGCCTGCTCCACCTTGCTCTCACGCACCGCGGCTCTGACCGCACGCCTGGAGAGTGCTGTGGTGGAGGAGGCCATGATGGTGGCCACACGTCGTTCCTGCTGCCACATGGGACAGGCGGGGGTGTCTGCAGTGTGTGGCCCACCGCAGTTAACACAGTGGACCGTCTGGCAAGAGGACCCTGTGGCGTGGCTCTTGCCGCAGCCAATGCAGCCCGTCGGCCACCTGCAGGCTTCCGCCACGTGACCGAAACGACCACACTGCCGGCACTGCAATGGGCGTGGCCTGGCCGGCCTTACCCTGAACCAGAGCTTGAAGAGGCTCACGTGTTCAGGAGGGACCGGTCCGGCGAAACGGATAGTGATGGTGTTGCCCTGCCTGGTTGCAGACACCACCGGGACGCTGGATTCGATGGCCCTCAGGAGGTCCTCGTCTGCAGGCTCTCCCTCCACCCCATGCAGGAAGCCGGTGCTCATCCCGCGCTCAGCCGGCAGGCGGGCAGTAACCGGGATTCCGTGGAGCTCGGTGACCGTCATCAGCTCCTCCAGGCAGGCCCGGGTGGTGGTGTCGGCGGCCACGATGTTGCGCTTGTTGTTCACCCTCATGCAGCGGCACCGGGGCGCGCTGAAAGCGCTGCCGCGAGTACGAGGCGTGGCGCACAACGGAAGGCTCCACCGGGTGCCGAAGGACGGAAAAGCACCGTGCCGGCCACCTTAGGGTTCACCGGCAGGGCAGCATTCTCCAGGGCCCTCGTGCGCCGCCGGTCAGCCTTGGAACGAACCAGTTCGAACCCATCTGAGGGTGGTTCTTGGACGCCGGGGGCAGCGTGCTGCACCGTCTTGAGGGCGACCTGGGTCACTGGTGCGTGGCATGGGTCAGCAGCAACCCGTGAGGAAGAAGCCTCTGAAGTGTTAGCAGATTTCTTCGACTTCTGCTGTTTCTTCGTCCTCTTGTTTCCCTGGTTCTGCTGTGCAGAGGTGTGGCGGGGGGACCCCTTCAGGAACTGTGCCGCCTGATGTGCAGAGCCGTGCAGCTTCGAGTCGGGTGGCGTGGAATCTGCGAGCACTATCGGGACCGATCCGATCGGGTGGCGAGCGTCTGTGGTAGCAGACGACGTGGGAGGGAGCTCGCCATCGCCACTATCAGCTGGCGAAGCGCGAGCGTCCGTGGGCGTAAGCAGCGCCGGCGTTTCGGGACGAGCACCATCCTGTGCGGGGGGCAGGGACGATGTGGTGACCGTCTGTCCCGGAAGTCGGAAGACGGCGCTGCTGTCGTCCGTCCGCTCCGAGTGAGCGACGGTTGATACGTGAGCCTCCGAGCAAGGTGGTTGCTTGCGAGGGCAGGCCGATTCGTCCTCCTCGCACTCCGCTTCGCGGGGGCGTTTCCGCGAGCGCGAGGAGTCCATGTCCTCGTCGTCGTCTGAAGAGGGCAGCGGAGCGGCAACCCTCTCAGCAAGGGCGGTGTCCTGCACCAGGGAGAGACGGCTCGCCTGGGGAGGATCCGCAACTACTGCCGGTGCCGCATTGCTGCCGAGCACAGCCACAGGCAGGGCAGGGTCCGCCGGCAGCGTAATGGTGGCTTGCTTACGCAGACACTCGTCGGCAATGTGCGCAGCACGGTACTCGAGCTCTTCTCTTGCACGGAACTCTTGAAGAGTCGTCGGCTCGAGTGTCAAGAACGACGTGCTGGCGTGACGACGGTGACCCGCGCGTGGCGGGCGTCCTCCCGGTGTGCGGAAACTCATGAGGCACGTTAGAAACACAGAGCACAAAACAGGTCACGAGGAGTGCATTCCCACTGCGGACACAAACACAAGACACGCGCATACAAACACAACACACGTGGCACGTGCACAAAGCACCGCACCCGTGCGTGGAGCAGGTGTCGTCCCGATGTCTTGTCGCTCGAAGTGGGAAAGAGCGATCAGAATGGGACACTCGTCGGGCAGCGTCGGAAATCTTACCAACCTTCTCGCCTCGCAACGTTTTAAATGCAGAGCATTTCTTTAACTCACATGTAGCGTGCGCCGTCCGTCCGCAACAGCTCGAGCACAGGTGCGCCCTCTCCCTCACTCCTCCTCTCCCGCATCACGCTTGCAGCCGTTGCAGCACATGTGCAGCGCGCGAAGCGTCGTAGTTGAGTCGCGCTCCGGCGCTGCAAGCACCGTAGCAACAGCAGGTGCTGGCTGATAGCGCTCCCTCTCTCCGCCCCCTCTCCCTCTAACGCGTGCGCTAGGAATATAAAGCGGGTTGTCGCGGGCTCCACTCGTCAACTCCTGTGCTCTCTTCTCTTGCATTCGTCGGCGGTCGCAGTTGATAAGCGTTGGAAGCAAGGCCTTCAACTAGTACCTCGACGCAATCCAACATCAGCGCCGAAGCACCAGTTGAAGACATCGTACCATCGTCTTCGTCCACGGTGGCAGACGACAAGGCGGTGAGGCGGCGCGCTGCCGACGCCGAACGCAAGCGTCGTAAGCGTGCTGCCGACGCCTAACTTCGTGAACGAGAAACAGCGGCCAGGCGTGAACGTCGACAAGCGGATCCCGAGCAGCGTGCACGAGAAGCCGCAGGCAGGCGTCAGCGTCGGGCCTCGGACCCCGGCGTACGGGAACGAGAGGCGGCGGCTAGAATAATAACCCCACTATGCTCTGCATTTACACGTGTCCCTCGCGCGGGGGCATGCGACGGAGCTTTTTTATATAAATACACATTTGGTGCCGCAGCTAAACGTCGCCACCCCTCCCTCCCGTCCCCCCACGGCCTTTCGCGCGACGGAAGAAGGCGTTTGCTCTCTATATATGGTGATTGTAAAGGAGGAAAGCGACGCTTAATTCTGCAGCCCTTCAGGGAGCACGGCGCAGAACGCGCGTTTGCTCTCCGACGTGCGTTCACTCCCCGTGAAAGCGCGCGTCCCTCGCGCCCTTTCACTCGCACATACAGCGTCCGGAGCGAGGCGATGATTTCATCGCCGTTGACGTCATACGAAACCTCACGGCGACGGCGACCACGACGGCGACGCCGACGGCATAAATCCGCTTTGGAGTGTCCATATAATTGCTGTCAGAATAAAATGTTGCGAGGCGAGAAGGTGGCAAAGACTTCCGACGCTGCTCGGCGAGTGTCCCGTACTGATATAATCGAAAACCTCTGAGCCGCCCCCAGAGGCACCGGCAACAGTCACCAACGCCACGCGCGTTCGGTGCGAACGCGGGCAAAACGCCGACGGCGTCGACAACAGTTCTGCGCGTTGCTGGTGCTGCATGTTAAGTTTATACAGATGATAAGACTACTGTCCTTACTCCGTATAGCTCTCTACTAATTTGCTATCGCAATTGATGCTTCGCCTTTCGGGTGAAGCTGCGACAATTTTAGGGGCGAAGCTCCTTAGGGCCGAGCGTTGTGTCTCGTCCGTTGTCCGTAGCTCTCTGATTTGCACTGAGACCGCTAGGGGCGCTGCGGTGCACAAGGGCTATATAAGCGCTCTATATACTGTTCACATTTACAGTATATATATAGACACCTCTACCCGTTTGTATGCTTAAGAATAAGGTGTCAGTACTGATTGACGGAGTTTAAACAATGGCCTTAGTGGACACGGGAGCAACCGTTTCAGAGATGAGTCTTGCGTTTAAAAGCCTCCTAGGATGAAAACTGATGTTTCGCTGGGACCGTGCTGATACGTTTCGCGGAGTGAGTGGGGACTTGTTGCATCCTGTCGGGGTGTGCAATGTGAATGTTATTTTGGGTGGTTCGTTGTTCTGCCTAATTCTACGCATGACGTAATCCCGGCCCTTGATTTTTCAAAACTGTGTGGTGCCACTGTCGATTGCGGAACGGGAGAAATTAGTGTAGGTACGATCTTTTCGGCTGCGTTTATGGAGACCCCGCCATATCACGAAAGTGTGCTTTGTGTAACCAGGGATACAGTTGTGCCTCCGTTATCTGCAACCTGTGTTTCAGCCTCCTGTTTCCCTAGCACCGACAGAACGTTTCACTAGTAGCTGTCGAACCCGTTCGGCTGAGCTGCATTAAGAGGAATGTGCTGATACCGCATTGCACGCTGTCAGTTGTTCACGGCTGCACTAGCGTATGGACTGTAAACTGTTCCAGTGAACATGCAATACTACCAAAGGGCCTGAAACTTGCCGCCTACCATGAAGATCAAGTGCGGTCACTCGCCATTCTTACAGATGCCCCTGATTCTGCGGATGAACACCATTGCGTTAATGCATGCCCTGCTGTGGACTTCTCCATTCTAGCTACGGTGAACAAGTCGCTCAGCACAAAACAGCGTCATGAAGTGGCGAATATTCTGCTAAAACATGCCGGGCTGTTCGACTTTTCGCAGCAAGAGGGGCCACCATCGTTTCCTCCTTCTCGTATACACCATCGCATAGATACGGGATCTGCCCAGCCTTTGCGACAGAAGCCGTACAGAGTGTCACCATCGTAACGCAAGCTGATCAACGACCAAGTCCGCGAAATGCTAAATCAGAATGTAATCCAAGAATCATGCAGTCCGTGGGTAGCGCCAGTGATTCTGGTTAAAAAGAAAGATGGGACATGGCGATTTTTTGTAGACTACCGGCGGCTCAACACCATCACTAAAAAAAATCACAGCATATTCACGGGGTGAATGATGATGAGTGGGCGAAGCTCCGGAGGTAATCATCGGATCTCCCGCTTAAGGGGACGCTAGCACAAACGCGTTAGAAACGTGCAGTACTCTCTAGTAAGGGGGAGCGGCCACAGCGTCTTACGCAGCCATTTACACATGCCGGAACGTGCACCGCGTTTGCCGACGCCATCACATGACTGCTGAGAGAGTATACCCCCCGTATTCATAAACGCTCCTCGACTTGAACTTGACTTGCCACCGCCTTGGGCAGCGCGTTCGAAACGCGTTGAAGGTAAGGCGGAGAGGCCACAGCGTCTTACACCAGCTTCTTACACGGGCCGTAACGCGCTAGCACAAACGCGTTAGAAACGCACTAGAAACGCGGCCTTTCGTTAATGTTGGGTATTTATTGCCATCGTGGTGCGTGTGTCTATGTGCGCTTCGTGGCGTAGTGGGCTAACGGCGCGCGCTCGGAAGCGAGGGGTCCCTGGTTCGATTCCGCGCTACGGACGCAACTTCGGAATTTTTTTTCTCATTTTTCTCAGACTGGTTACACACTACTACTACGACGACGGGGACGGAACGGGTGCCGCTATAAGGAGCTTCGCTCCTAAAAGGACGTGTATCCTCTTCCACGTATCGATGATGCTGTCGACTGCCTCTCATCAGCATCTTACTTTTCGTCTGTCGATTTGAGGTCGGGATACTGGCAGATTCCTATGCACAAGACAGACAAGGACAAAATGGCATTTGTAACACCAGAAGGACTTTTTGAATTTAATGTGATGCCGTTCGGGCTGTGTAACGCGCCTGCAGCTTTCGAGCGCTTCATGGACAACATCCTGCGTGGTTTGAAGTGGGAAGTGTGCACGTGCTACCTAGACGATTTAGTGATTTTCCGGCGTACGTTCAGCGAGCACAACGCAAGTCTTGATCTTGTGCTAGACTTCTTGGGAAAAGCAGGTTTGGTGCTCAACTCGAAGAAAGGCCATTTTGGAGAGTGCCAAACACTGGTTTTGGGTCATCTAGTGGACAAGGACAGCGTACGACCCGATCCAGCGAAGACTGCTGCTGTCGAAGCCTTCAAACAACCTCGCTCAGTAAAAGAGCGACGCAGTTTTCTGGGATTTTGCTCATACTTCCGCCGGTTTATTCGTGGATTTGCCCACATCGCGTATCTGCTGACATGCCTCCTTCAGAAGGGCGTTCTTTTTGAATGGACCCCTGAATGCGAGGCCAGTTTTCGTGAGATCCAGTTACTTCTGACGTCCCATCCCATTCTCCGACACTTCGACCCGGCTGCTCCCACAGAAGTTCATACGTACGCTAGCGGTATTGGAGTCGGCGCAGTCCTTATTCAACGCGTCGGCACCAAAGAACACGTCGTTGCCTATGCGAGTCGCTCCTTAAGTAAGTTCGAACGCAACTGCACAGTCACAGAGCAAGAATGTCTCGCAGTGTTTTTCGCAGTACAGGGCTTCTGGTCATACCTGTACGGACGCCCCTTCACCGTGGTGACAGACCATCATTCTCTCTGCTGGCTGGTTAATCTCCGTGATCCGTCAGGTCGGCTTGCGCTTTGGACACTTCGTTTACAAGAGTATGATTTTACCGTTTCTTATAAAAGCGGCCGACGGCACGCCTACGCTGACTGCCTCTCGCGTCTGCCGCTCCGACAACGGACTGCGACGCGGACAACTTCGATCGCTATATCGCATCGTTGGAGCCACGATTTCCTGATATTAATACCTTCAAGATCGAGCAGCGAAAGGACAGAACTTTAGAACCACTGCTCTCTACTGCAAGGAAATCAGCACCATCCACTCGTTTCTGCGTTCGGGACGGAGTACTATACAAAAATAACTATTCTACTACAGGCCCACGATATCTCCTGGTGGTCCCGGAGAATCTCCGTGTTTCCATCTTGCGCGCTATGCATGACGATCCAACTTCTCGTCATTTGGGATCTGCGCGAACGCTCTACCGTGCGCAAGAAAGGTTCTACTGGCCTAAAATGCGTCAGACGATCGACCAGTACGTGACCAGCTGCTACGAGTGCCAACGTAACAAGCGTCCGACGAGTGCTCCGCCTGGTCGACCACATAGAGTGCCACCCCCAAGCACTCCTTTCTAGCAAGTCGGCATCGACCTTCTCGGTCCATTCCCGCGGTCATCTGATGGGAATCGCTGGATTGTCGTGTGTGCCGATCACTTGACACGCTACTGTGAGAAAGCTGCTATACCATCGGCTACTGCCACCGAAGTGTGTATTTGTCTGCTGCGTTTCGTCATTCTCCGACATGGACCTCCCAGAGTCATCATCAACGATCGTGGGCGCCAGTTCACTGCAGACGTGGTCAAAGAGATGCTCCGTCTATGTGCTTCAAGTTTTCGACATTCCACCCCGTATCATCCACAAACAAATGGCCTTACGGAACGCACCAACAGAACCCTCACTAACATGCTGTCCATGTATGCCGCGTCCGATCATAAGAACTGGGACAGCGTGCTACCTTTCATTACGTACGCATTCAATACCTCACAGCACGAAACTACGGGCTACAGTCCCTTCTTTCTTCTTTATGCTCGTCCGCCGCGTTATACATTGGACACTATCTTCCCGTTTTCAAGCCACGATAAGCTTTGTATATCCGAGACTGTCTCTCTTGCGGAAGAGGCCCGACGACTTGCTTCTTTGCGCACGCTAGTTTCACAAGACCGCTCGAAGGAACGCTACGACCGCCGACGCCGACACGTGATATATGACCCTGGTGACTTGGTGTGGTTGTGGAAACCAACAAAAGCTCCTGGCCAACTATGTGGGGCCCTATGTTATCACGGATCATATAAGCGAATTGACCTACCGTATAGCACGCCTCACTTCAAATGGCCGACGGTAAGCAAAGACTGAAATTACGCATGTCGCCCGTTTGAAGCCTTTCTTCTCTCGACAGCCCGTTTGACTTACCCGGTGGGCTTTGTCTGCACGTAGGGAAATGTGACACTCGTACGTGCGTGCTAGCTTTACGCCTTAACAGATTGTGGGGCATCCAAGACGGGTGAAGAGAAAGAAGACGTGGCAGGCTAGCTGAATCTTGACAGGCACTCCGCTCATCAAGGCCGTCGCGACTAACCCTGCTTGGCTGGCTTTTCAATAAACGCCTATCGTGGGCGTAACAATATATATATATGTACGCCAAGATACGGCTTCCTGTTCAAGTTCAACTTCCGGTTCCGGAAGCCGGAACCGGAAGTCGACTTCTGGCCTTTTCCGCGTCGCTATTGGAAATGACAAATAAAACTTCAGCGTACTAGAAGTTACAGCTTGAGTGATATTGTGGAAGAAATCGGAAGCCATATTCTTTTACCTTGTTTGGGAACTATCTAGCGTATGTAATGTGGTCCTGTAGAAAGGGGTGAGGGCCAGAGGCCGCATTTTCCTAACTTTTGACTGGTTGCCCCGGATGGTCTCTTCTTCTCGCAACAGGTTCTGGAAAACCCCGTTGTCAGACAAAGCACAAGGAAAACCATGTTCAGTGTGAGAACAATATCGTGTGTGAACTACCCTTGTCGTGTGGCAAAAAATACATCGGCCAAACAGGAAGGTGCATAAATGATAGGCTGCGTGAACACGCTAATAACGTGCGAACTAGAGGACTGGGCCATCTGGCTTTCCACTGTAGAAAGCAAGGGTGCAGTCCCATTTATAAGCAGTGCACTGCGATAGGAAGAAGCCCAATGCAAACAACACGTGAGAGCATTGAAGCGAAGAAGATCGCTAGTTTGGGGAATGCTTGTGTTAGCGCGCCTTCAATTGATCTTTCGAAAGAAGAATTAGATTTTTTAAAGAAGGTACAGAGGGTGGCGTGATGAAGATAGCATCCTAATCTGTCGCTACAAGAAAAAAATTTAATCTTTTTGTAATCTTTTTTAACCTTTTTTTTCACCTTTTTCAGCTTCGATCTCATCTTTTCCATTAAACATGTCACGTTGCCGTCATGTGTTCAAAAACCAGTACTTATGCGCTTGCGTGGGCTGCTATCTGTTGACTATATATGTGTGAAGTGCTTCGTAGAATAAAAGATTGTTGGAAGATAGTGCTGTGTCCGCGTCGTCCATCTGTGCTTCGTCCCTTTTTATGCGCTATTAAGTACAAGATACGCGGATGTTCACCTTTGAGTGCCCGGATAACGGCTCTGGCTTTTGGCTCAAGGTCACTTGAAGGTCGCCGACAATGGACGCTAAAAGCATTTCATGCTTAAAAAATTACACCATCTTCCCGTAGGAGAACCTTGAGTAGTATGCGAAGCAGCCATGGGGTCGACTCAAGTTCCCATTAATTTTCAGTTCGTCGTTTCCGTTAGGTTGAGGTTTCCATTCGGCCTCGCGAGCCCCAAGTTCGGGATCGGCCTTTCGCCGCTGCCGTTTCGTGGCAGCGGCTCTAGCCCTCTTCTCCGCGGCGCAGTCCACGACGCTGACATTGGCGTTGACGCTGGCGCTGTCCGTGGCACTCATCGCGGCGTTGCGGAAGGAGAATGGGAGGATCGGAGCGCGCGCGCGCGTCATAATACCGCGAGCTATAGTGGCGCCCCCCAGCGGAGTAAGCAGCGCCTACTGTCGCGCCTCTAACCTAAGCTGCTTCGCATTAGCGCGTGCGGAGCCGCAGGTGTTGCCATTCGTTGCGCAATCCTGAGAGGAGAGGAGCGTCGGAGAGGAGAGGAGATGAGACAAGGAGAGGAGGGGAAGGAGGATGCGCATGCGCAGTGCGGGTGTGGACGCCGCACGGCGGATGGATGGAGGGACGGACAAAGGCCCCGCCATAAGCTGCTTCGCATCTAAAAGCACATTTATTGCGATAGCAATTATATGGTCACTTCAACCGGATTTCTGCCGTCGGCGTCGCCGTCGCCGTGAGGTTCCGGTTGCCTAAGGACGAAAACATATCAGAAGAAATATTCGGAACTAGATGAGACATGTGTATGCTGCAGTAAAGATCCAGAGACCACTCAGCACATCCTAATGGAATGCGACGGGATCCACCCAGCGAGAACCGTAGGTAACGTGCAAATCCCAGAAGCGCTTGGGTTTAAAGTGGAAGGAAACATAAACAGATCAGCCGTAGAGATCAGCAAGAGACGATTAGAGTACTGGTGGGAAAAAAACAGGGAAAAGATGGATACGACCTGATCTCTTAAAATCATAGGCAGCGGTACAAGGTAAATTTTTGAAAAATAAAAATAATGAGAGGTATACAAAAATGATGGATAAAGAACATGTATAATATACCTGATTAAATCAAGCAGGCTAGGTGACTATTTGTCGCCGCCCCGTTTCAAAGGGGATGCCAATAAATCATCATCATCATCATCATCCGTATAGATTCCAAGGGCGATAAAATCGTCGCCGCGCGCCGTATGCGCGACCGAAAGCGCGCGGGGGACGCGCGCTATCACGGAGGGCGAACGCACGGCGGAAAGCAAACGCGACCGTCCCGCGAAAGGCCGTTGGGGTATGGGAGGGAGGAAGCCGGGGCGGCGCTGTGCTCCGGCGCCAAAGGCGTATCTTACCACTCAATCTCCCACGCGAAAGGAAGAAACGGGAAGAGGGGGGAGGGGGGGGGGGCAGCTTTTCTTCTGCCAACAACTTCTCTGTCCGGCGGTCGCCCGCACCGTCTCTTATCTCCACACTGCTCGGACCTTTGTATGGGCTGCGCATTTACCGCTCAGTTTCCGTTGAAGCGATAGACCGCGCGAACTTGCGCTTGCTGCCTGCGTTTTGACAGTCGTTGGCTGCGGTCATTCAGTGTGATCTGTTCATGTTTGCTTGTCCGCGCTAACACCACGATTATTAATTCAGTTAGTGAGCCAATGTGTCCAAGTTTACGCAGCCGATAAAACTACTATCCCTACTCCGAATAGCGCTCTAGTAATTTGCTATCGCAATTGATGCTTCGCCTTTCGGGCGAAACTGCGACGTTTTTTGTTATCAGGCAATGTTTCAGCGCCATTCTGCGGCTCTCGCGTGGTTTGTTCCTGGCGGCGGTGCGGCCTGCCATTGAAACGCTATCATTAGCAACGATTCAGGGCTTCGTTGGCGAGCGTCTTATAAGTGTGACAGAAGCGGGTCAACGTCGGGGTTGGATACATGTTTGTGATCTCTCGAGTGGTCGCTTCTACGTCATGTATTAGCGAGGTTAGCCACTGCTCGTATCCTTCGTATTCGAAGAGAGAGAGAGAGAAGAGAGAAAAGCAATAAGGGAAAGGCTCGTTCGCGGTAATCAGGACCGGCGTAGGTGGCTAGTAGCTTACGGCGGAACTCGCGCTACGACGGAATTCGCGCCACGACGTCAGTTGCTCCTCACGGTTTTAAAACCATGTATGCGCGCCGTTCTCCAGGAAAAAGTAGACATTTCTACGTTTAGGCGCGTCGTGCCATATTTTGTATTCGGACACGCGCTCGAAGTCGGTCATCCAGTCTTTGAAGACGTCGCCATGGAACCACTTCGGCGCCAGTGGATTCTGAAGTGTGTACCGGTTCGTCATTGCACCTTTCATACCGGTTGGGGTAGTCTGAAGCGCTGTGGAGTCTTCAAGAGGCAGTCCCCGGATCCTGCGGCTGGTTCGATGGACAGGAGTATCGACTAACACAGGGTTGGTGCTTCCGCTTCCCGGAGGAGTCTGCGGCATGAGTGAGAAGTAACCCGCACCTCCACCACTTTGCCACGCGCCTTCAAATAGGGGCTGACAATGTATATTGAGAGCAGCTGGGCTCTGAAGAAAACGGCGGCGAGCGCTAACTATCGAGCGGGGCGGTTAGCACGCGCACTTCTTTCTTCTTGTGCCTCTGCGCTTGCCCTGTTCCCACTAGCACAGGTGGCAATATCTCTGTAGCTTTTCCCCTTTATATTGCCTTTTTTAAGGAACGATTCTAAGGTCGAATACATGTTTAAAAAATGTCGCAGTTTCGTCCGAAAGGCAAAGCACCAATTGCGATGGCAAATTAGTAGAGAGCTATACGGATTAGGGATAGTAGTTTATTGGCTGCATAAACTTTGACACATTCGCTTACTAACTGAATTAACAAGCGTGGTGTCAGCGCGCACAAGCAAACATGAATAGATCACACTGAATGACCGCAGACAACGACTGTCAAAACGCTGGCAGCAAATGTGGCCGCCACAGCGGGCGAAGGTTCGTGCGGTCTATCGCTTCAACGGAAACTGAGCGGTGAATGCACAGCTCATACAAAGGTCAGAGCCGTGTGGAGATAAGAGATGGTGCGGGCGACCACCACAGCCCGGCAAAGTACAAGCGCGGTTGTTGGCAGAGTAGAAGCTGCCCCCCTCCCTCACGCGCTGCCTTCCCGTTTTCTTGCTGTCGCGTGGGAGTTTGAGTGGCCAGTTACCCTTGCGCCCGGTTTCAAGATACGAATTGGGTGCCGCCGCACAGCGTCGCCCCGCCTCCCTCCCTCCCATACCCCCACGGCCTTTCGCGCGACGGTCGCGTTTGCTTTCCGCCGTGCGTTCGCTCTTCGCGATAGCGCGCGTCCCCAGCGCGCTTTCACTTCCGCACACCGCGCGCGGCGATGATTTTATCGTCCTTTCATTTTATACGGAACCTCACGGCGACGTAGACGCTGGCGGCAAGAGAGAGAGAGAGATAGAAATATAAGAGAGGAAAGGCAGGGAGGTTAACAAGACGCACGTTCGTTTCGCTACCCTGCACTGGGGAAAGGGATATAGGGATGAAAATAGAGAGAAAGGAAATAGAGAGAGCACAGTTTCGCGCACATTTGAAGCTTCGCACGAAATCTACAGACGGTCGCCAAGACCTGTTGACTTGAGGTAGTGCAACAAGGCTTTAGTGGCTTTCTGTGCCATCGACGCATACGGCCATGGTCCAAGGATCTTCATTTCCGAAAATGGTTGAGAGTCCAGCCGGTTCAATGCTGTCCGGAGAGCTTCACGCTTGACGTCGAACTGGGGACAGAGACATAAGACATGTTCAATTGTTTCTCTGGTTCCACAAGAGTCGCACATGGGCGTATCCCCCGGAACGAGTAGGCCTTTGTAAACGCCACCCAAAGCCAGAGGCGGCACAATACTGTCGCCTCAAAGCGGGAAATGTTTGATGGCACTTGAATCTTCAAGGATGGGTCAATTTTGTGGAGATGGCACTTCGGGTTAAGAGAAGACCAATATTTGTGTGTCATAGCTTTAGCCACGATATGAAGTTTTCCTGCAGCGTCTGTCCTGGATAAGGGGATTGGGACTGGTCGGCCTTCCAGATGATCAGACCGGGCGGCTTCATCGGCGAGGTCATTACCAGCAATGTTGGTATGTCCCGGTAGCCACTGAAATATAATTTCACGCCCTTTAGCGATAGCTTGATGGTGGTCTTCTCTTATCTAATATACCAGCTGCTCATGAGTCCTGTGATAAATGGCAAAATGCAGACTCTGAAGTGCTGCCTTAGAATAAAAAAATATGACCCATTTCTGAGGTGTCTGTTGCAGGAGGTATTGTACAGCAGCACGCGGGGCAGCAAGCTCTGCCGCCGTTGATGTTGTGACGTGTGACAGTTTGAACTTGAGCGTGTTTTTCATGGCCGGAATGACAACGGCACCTGCAGAACTGGTGGATGAGACGGAACCATCGGTATAGATGTGTATTCGGTGCCAGTAGGTCTCATTCATTAATAGCAGCGTCGTCTGTTGCAGAGCTATTCTTGATTGATTGACCTTCTTCATTACGCTCGGAATACCTATAGGCGCACCTGAGGGTGTTGCAGGCACCACACGGGCAATGAAGGCCTTGCTGCTTAGGTGTATCCTGATGGAAGGCAATCTGTATTGGTGACGATAACGTCAGAAAACGTGGAACGATGTCTCTGCGAAGGCAAAAACGCCAAGTGATGGTCGGCTACGCGGGAAAGATGACGGATATGCGCCCTGAGACAATCCACTGCAACGTATGTTTGGATAGGATGATCTTTGGCGAGGACGATTGTTGCAGCTGTTGACGCACCGCGAGGAAGTCCTAAGCAAGTGCGCAATGCTTGGCCCTGTAAGCTCTCCTGCGAGCGAACATTTGAATTGAGCGAACACTGGAAGGCTGTAGCGTAGGTATCCTAGAAATAGAGCTCTGTACAACTGACGCATGGAGCGTACAGATGTGCCCCATGTTTTCCCGCGCATGAATCTCAGTACCTGGGCAATCGACGACAGTTTTTTCTTCAGGTACGTGCAGTGAGGGCCCCAGGAAAGATTGCGGTCGATTATTACACATAAAAATTGATGGGTCTTTCCGTAGGCAATAGTGTGTCCATTAATAGAAACTGGGTATGGCGTCATAAGTTTTCGAGTGAATGCAACCAATTCCCATTTCTCGGTTGATACAGTCAAGCATTGTGCTTCAAGATATGCTGATGTCAAGGTTGCTGCCAGTTGCTGCCCGTATATCGAGAAGCAGATTGTCTTAGGTAAAACGTCAGCTAGTCCAATGAGTGTCACATTGAACAACGTCGGACTCAATACTCCTCCCTGAGGCACGCTGCAGTACGTGTAATGTTCAACTGTGGAACGTCTTCTGTTTGCACAAAAAAACGACCGGCGAGTTATGTAGTCGGATAACCAACGAAGCATGCGGCCGCCGATTCTAGTAGTCTCCAGGGAGGTGATGGTGGCATCATGTGCAACGTTCTCATACGCGCCTTTCACGTCGAGAAAGAGCGCAACTGATATGCGCTTACGGCTTTTCTCCTGCTGCACAAACGTCGTGAGGTCAATGACGCTGTCAATTGAAGAACGACCCCTACGAAAGCCTGCCGTGGAAGCGGGGTAGATATTGTAACGCTCGATATACCATTCCAGACGTGCAAGGACCATCCTTTCCATAACCTCGCCCGTACAGCTGGCAAGAGCAATAGAGCGATATGCCGCCAAGTCCAAAGGAGATTTTCCCGGCTGTAGTAATGGTACCAGCCGACTTAACTTCCATTGCCGGGGAACTGTACCTCTATGCCATGAGTTGTTAAAGCTGTTCAGAAGCGCTCTTCTTGCCTCTTGTCCAAGGTGTCCCAGGGCTGAATAGGTGAGGCCGTCAGGGCCTGGAGAGGATGATCGTTTAGAAACTGCCAGGGCAGCTTCGAGTTCTTCCATGGTAAATGACAAGTCCATTTCCGGTACCTTAGCCGCGTGGATGTCCCTTACATCAACGTTGATGTTGACAGGCTCGACAGTGACTCTCGCACAGAATTCGTCCGCCACGCCAAGCTCTGTTTGGCCAAGATGGAGGGCATAAGCTGCAAATGGGTGTCGTTGTTGTGGGGATGAACGAAGACCACGTACTGTCCTCCAGATATGTGAAAGCGGCTTGCGAGGGTCCAGTGACTCGCAGAATGTCTTCCATCGCTATCTCTCTATAGTTTGTCTATGCGACGCTGAATTTTCTTTTGAATACGACGTGCGCGTCTCAGATCATAAATTGATTTAGTGCGTCTGTATCGTCGTTCTGCGCGCCGTCGAGTTGCACGAAGTCTTTCAACTTCAGTGTTCAATGCTGGCGGCAAAAATACAGATGAAGTGTCCATATAATTGTTATCGCAATAAAAATAGCCGTAAGAAACAATGACGTAGCTCAAAAGACCGCGAAGACTGAGCCGAGTGGCACTCTTTTTTGCGTGTCTTTGCAATGCAATGTCCGTTACCTTTAATTATTTCAGCAGAGATTGGGGCGATCGTGGGTATAGTGTCCTTCAGGTTCTGCTGTAAATGCTTTGATTGGGGGCCTCCATTCCTGTAAGTAGGGAGCTTCTCGGTGATTTCTTCTTCCTATTGCTCTTGTATATGCTCACAAATGCAGTGCAAGACTGTCGTTTTGCTATCACTGCGATCAGTAAAGCGAGGGATAAAAACATTCCTGTGCATTTTTCCTTGAAAATAATTGGCAAATTTGATGTGATTAGGCATCCTTCTCTTGGTTGGAGAGCGACTGGTGATGATATGTTTTGTTTTGTGGCGATTACTAATGCATTGAGAATTCTGAGCATACTTCACGCAATTTCCGGGGGCTCACTTTCTTTATGTCAGCCTGTCTGTCCATTTCTCTGTTTTACCGCCAACCTGGGTCATTGTGCTACCCGTGGTCTGATGCTTAGAGCATCAGGCAGTTTTGACGCGGGAACGTCATTTGAAAGCTATCCCCGGGCTAACTTGGGCCATGAGTCTGTGAAAGTGCGGATGTGCCGTCATTAAACAATCCGTATCACGCGAACTCGTGTTACTGGTTATGTACCAATGCTTATCTGCTGCTCTTCGTGAACTTTGTTCGCACAAACTTGAACAGTGGTTATGCGAAACTTCGATGAACCTCTTTGATGCCAATTTTTGTATCAATACTTGTTGCTGGGTGAGTTGGTTCATCTTATTACGCAATATTACGAAACAACTGCAGGCACACGCTCGTATGTAGTCTCGATTTATCGCAGAGATCAAGGGAAACCCAAACCTCCTACTTTTTCACAAAATGTACCCCGAAATTCCTACAACAAATGCATGTGTACTATTTGCCTGACTTAACGAGCTTACCTCACACGCGGCGATGAAAGCAACACTTCTTCACGTTGGGATGCGGTTCTACGCAGCCCCAACCTCGAAGAACAGTCATGGGCTGTGCAACGGGCCCGCGATGCGGCGGAGAGGCTCGGCCTCTCTATCCCGACGTGGGAGCGGCCCGCTGCGCGCTAGCGCGCACCCTAAACGACACTAATAAAGTTCTTCATCTATCCATCCATCAAGGGAAACAAAAGCACGCCGATCAGGGGCCAAGCAGGGTGAGCGCCAGAATCAACAAAAGTCTTCTTTTACATCTATTGCTGGTGTTATTATATATCACTACAATCACGCATGGTGAAAAAGGAGGAACCCTGGACTCTGGCGACCTAAGGAAACGGCGATACTGGCGGTTCGTATTGCGGTTTCAGCCGTTCGACATGAATCATTTCTAGTCCGTGGTGCCGTACGGTCCGTAGATGGCTGGATGAGTTCAATGACGTAGTTGACATAGGACGTCTGATGTAGAACCCGGTAAGGACCGCCATACTTAGGCAGCAGCTTTGAAGAAAGGCTGGGAGCGGAGAAGGGAACGCGTAGTCGCACTATTGTACCAGGCGATTAGGACGGCGAAGAGGAGTTACGGTCGTGACAGTATTTCTGGTGAACTTGCGAGGTCTGTGAGCGCGCGATCTGGTGGATTTCCTCAGCAAAGGTGGCTACATTAAATAGAGTATCGGTTTCGGACACATCGTGGTCGATATGACAGGATAGTGTCCATGAAGGAGGAAGGTTCACGGGTGTAAAGAAGAAAGAAGGGGGAGAATCCCATGGTAAACTGAGTGGCTATGTTGTAAGCGTAGCTGACTAACGGTTGTATCTGGTCTCAATTGGTAAGACCAGCGAAAACGTACATGGCGGGCATGTCGCCTAGGGTACGATTAAAGCGCTCCGTCATTTCCTTTGTTAGGGGAATATATGTGTGAGCAATGCGATGGACACGGTTGCATTGACGTCGAAGGGTTTCTACGTCTTCGGAGAGGAAGGAATGGCCACTATCGCTCAGTAGCTCAGGAGGCGTACCATGCCGAACAACGAGATTATCGAGGATGAACAAGGCGACTTCACGTGATGTGGCAGACAGAAGCGCTGTAGTTTCGGCGTAGCACGTGAGGTTGTCGAGAACAACGACGTCCCAGCGGTTGCCAGCTGGAGTATTCGGAAAGGGTCTGTACAAGTCGATTCCGATACGGTAGAAAGGCCGGGTGGGACACGGGTTGGAGTGGCCCAGTGGGCGCGCAAGGTGGGCTCTTGGGGCGTTTGCACCCGGAGCACGAGCGGATGTACTGCCGGACGAAGCGGCACATTCCGCGCTAGTATAGTACCGAAGGCGCACGCGTGCGTCGTTCTTTAATACTCCAGCATGCGCGCATTGCGAGTCCACGTAAAATGAGGGGCAGATGACGAGGAATCACGTAGACGACGAGGAATCACCAGAAACCATTTACGGCCACCAGGTAAGTAATTGCGGCGTTACAGAAGCCCATCGCGGACGGTAAACTGACGAGCAGTTCGTCGAAGCGTGCGGTTGGTGGGACGCGGCGACGGCTCAGACAGGAACTTCAAGACCGAGGCTATCCAAGGATCCTGGCGCTACTCGGATGGCATGTCTGCATAGGTAAGGGACGAAGAATCGTAGCGGACCACATGCACAGCACCAGGTTCATGACGAAGTGGAGGGCGGGAAAGGGCTTCGGCATCGGCATGTCTGCGTCCTGACCTGTAGACGACAGGAAACCATAGTCTTGGAGACGTAGTGCCCAACGAGCCAGGCGACCACATGAATCCTTGACGGAAGACAACCAGCTCAGGGCACGGCGATCAGTCACGACGTCGAAAGGTCGGTCGTCGACATAAGGTCAAAATTTTGTGATCGCCCAAAGGATGGCGAGACATTCTTTCTCAGTAATAGAATAGATAGTTTGTTTCCGCTTTGGTTAGGGTGTGGCTGACGTAAGAAACGACGTACTCGTCGAAGGCAAACTTTCGTTGGGCAAGAATAGCACCGAGGCCGACACCGCTAGCGTCCGTGTGGATTTCCGAGGGAGCGTCTGGGTCATAATGGCACACAATAAAGGAGAGGTTACGACATGGCGTAAAGTGACGAATGCGTCGTCGCAAGGTGAAGGCCAAGCCGAAACGTGGTGGTTGTCTGCGAGAAGCTGCATCAAAGCAGTAATGATGAACGCAAAGTTGCGGATGAATCGGTGAAAATACGAACAGAGGCTGATAAAGCTGCATAGTTGTTTCATTGTAGTCGACCTGGGAGACTCGGTGATGGCTCCAAGCTTTCCGATGTCGAAAGGACACCATCCTTGCACGCAGCATGGCCTAGAATGGTGAACTGGTGTGCAGCAAAATGGCAGTTCTTTAAATTAAGATGTAGCCCAGCATTTATCAGGCAGGTGAGGACACTTGCGAGGCAGGTGAGGTGGGAATCAAAGTCCCTCCAAAACACTACGACCAAATCCAGGTAGCAAAGGCACGTGTGCCATTTGAGGCCTCGAAGTATGCTGTTCATGGGGTGTTCGAAAGTGGCAGGCGCATTACAAAGGACTAATGACATCACGTTGAACTCGTATAACCCATAGAGAGTTACAAGCGCCGTCTTGGGGCGGTCAGCTTCATCCATATGTACTTGCCAATACCCCGATCGAAGATCCAACGACGAGAAAAACTCTGCACCTTGCAGGCAGTCAAGGGCCTCGTTGATTCGGGGCAGGATAGTCCGGCTTGAGTCTTGGCGTTGTCATCGGCCAGCCGGACTATCCAGTGTTGGTCCTCCGGGCATTCGCTCAGCGGCATGGCCTCCCACTGCTCGTGAGTGGTGATTTCGAATGTAGGATTGGTATTGTGTTTGATGGTGTGTGGTGCTGCGGGGCATGTCCAGATAATGTGGTCCAGATCTGCGCGTGGCGCATGGCATCTTTTGCGTTGCGGTGTGAAGGCATCGGCGTAGATGGGATGATAAAGGGATGGTGTAGGAAAGGTGCGCGTCTGTAAGAGCTGCCACGTGGTCTAGTGATGCTTGTGGAGCGCCCTGGACGGGGTATTTCAATTGGGGTGAAATGTGAGTCGCGAGACCGTCCATTGCGCTACATGACGCTGAGCTATATTGCGTGAGTGCCCAACACTAAATGACGTAGCAACAAAAAGTATTTCTAACTTTAATTTGGACCACGTATTTTGTCAACGCGTTCGTGTTTTTTAATTAAATCCTCAAGTGATAGTCTGTGCAGTGTCTGTGTTTTCTTTCCCTGTGTCTATGTTATTTCACGCTGAATAAGTCAGTTTGTGTGTGTAGATGCCGTCCTGTTTTTTAAATCGTACCTATAAACGAGTACATTTTTCTAAGTCCAAGCTCTTTAGTAGAACGTCGACCACTTGAATATTGACAAAGGAATGACAAGTTACTTCGTTATGTTTGAAAGGTTACATTTATATATGCTACTTTTAGTTCGGGGTATTCTTAACTCTGAAGAAGCGTCGCGTTCTTAATGAATACTATTGTTCCTTGCATATTAAACCACATCAACGGGGATTTCAGGAATACTTGTCTACCATATCTCATATATGCACAGTTATTTACTGAAAACTGCAGTTTACACAAGGCTAGTAAAATTAGGAGCTGTTCCATTAACAATTTATGTAAAGAGTGCTTGCTTCCATTGAACAAAAAAGGAACAATATATAATGTCATCGAATATAAGCTTTCTCAGGCTTTCACTTCTATATTGGCCGAAAGTAGAAACGTAGTGTAAATTCCCTGCAAATATCTTGGCGCAGTTTGAGAACTACTAATATCATGAATGCTTATTTTTCTTCTAACAGAAATATTTAAAAATTTTCCAAACTGATAGAGAAGATTCTGTTGTATCTAATAAAAGGACAAAGCGCGGTGACGTCACTACTGACGCACCGCAACTTGTGCGTATATATTGCCAAACAAGATGCTGGGTTATCAGATTAAACTGTTCGCCACGAAACGTGTCACAGCTGCCTTCTTGTTACCAAGCTACAACAACTGGCGACGAGGATGCTGAAACGAATCTACGATGGGAAGGGGCGGATCCCGTGAAGAACTGAGGCAGGGCAGAGCACGGCATGGCCAAGATGTGGGAATTCGACGCATTCCTGGAGGACGGCGATGAAGACTTCGCTTCGTACGTGGAAAGATTCGAGCACTACTGCGAAGTAGCCAACGTACAAGAGGAGAAGCTTAAGAAGTCGGCCTTCATAACGGCCATTGGCAAGAATGCGTACAAGACGCTCAAGGATTTGCTTCTACCGGCGACCCCTGCGGAGAAGAGTTTCGAAGACCTGGTCAAGGTACTGAGTGACCATTACGAGCCTGCAAGCCGAATCATCGCAGAGCGATTCAGATTCAACAGGCGGTACCAAGCGGAAGGTGAGACAGTAGCGACGTTTGCAGTTGCACTGAAACACTTGGCCGCTAAATGCAAGTACGGCACATTCCTTGACGACGCACTACGCGACCGATTCGTCGCTGGACTGCGAAACCCTGCCATTCAGACGGGTCTACTAAAAAAGGAGCTGTCGTTTGAATCTGCTTGCGACTTTGCCAAAAGCGTTGAAATGGCGGAACAGGAGTCGAGGGGGTTTCGACCTGGCAGTGGAACGGAAGCCGATGTCCATGCGATAAGGAAGACAGGCAGGAAAGCGGCATTTGTGGGCAAGCCAGGCAAGCAATACGAGGCAACCAAGACAAAGTGTCACCGTTGCGGGCAAGAGCATGACGCTAGTTCTTGTCGTTATCGGAAAGCAAGGTGCTACAGCTGCAAACGCACGGGTCACTTGGCTCGAGTATGCGGACAACGCCCGCCGGGTGCGGGAAAAATTCACGCCGTTGCCGACCAGCAAGAAGATAATGAGATGATGCTCTACGCTGTACATCACGCCGGCCTTGCGAAGCAGCCGTATCAGGTAGAACTTATGCTCGGAAGGAAGCGCGTGCAGATGCAAGTAGACACAGGAGCCGCTGTTTCTCTGATATCGGAAGACCTATGGAAGCAGCTAGTGAATCCTCCCCCGCTCACACCGTCTACGGTTAAGCTGAAGACTTACGGAGGAGCACCGCTGGAAGTGAAGGGGCAAGCCGAGGTTCCGGTCGAGTACAAAGGACAGCGCAAGATTCTACCAGTAGTTGTGGTGCCAGGAAACAGCCAGCGCTACTTGGACGCGATTGGATTGAGAACCTAGACGTCGACTTGAATGGCATTCACACGGTGCAAGCGGAGCTTACGGCTGACAACCTTGTGAAAAGGTATGCCAGTGTTTTCACTCCTGGGTTAGGACTGATAAAGGGCTTTCAAGCGAAACTTTCCTTAAAAGAAGGTAGCTTGCCAGTGTTCTGCAAGGCACGTCTAGTACCATATGCCATAAGGGAGCGAGTTAAAGAAGAGCTAGATAGCCTACAAGCTGATGGGGTACTGGTGGGTGTAACGCAAAGTGACTGGGCCACGCCGTTGGTGGTAGTCGAAAAACCAGGGAACAAAGTGCGTCTTTGTGGAGACTATAAAGTGACAGTAAATCCCTGCGTTAAAACTGATCACTACCCGCTGCCAACGGTTGAAGACATGTTCGCGGTCCTAGCAGGAGGCAAAGTGTTTACCGTTTTGGACTTGTCGTCAGCGTACCAGCAAATTGAGCTGCACCCTGACTCGCGGCCCTTGTTGACTATAAGTACACACATTGGCTTATTCCAATATGTTCGAATGCCCTACGGCATTTCCAGTGCACCAGCAGTATTCCAAGCAATCATGGACGAGTTGCTGAAGGGATTGTGTGGAGTAGTTTGTTACCTTGACGATGTGCTTATCACAGGTGCCGACTACAACGAATGCCTGGCACGTGTAGAAGCAGTCCTGCAGCGCTTCGAGAAGCACGGCGTCAAAGTAAGGCACGAAAAGTGCACATTTTTTGTGAAGTCCGTAAGGTATCTGGGCCACGTCATTGATGAGACAGGCGTGCACCCTTGCCTTGAAAAGGTGTAAGCAATTAGAAAGGCTCCAACGCCGTAAAATTGCACAGAACTAAAGGCCTATCTTGGTATGTTGACATTTTATTCCCGGTTCATGCCGAACATGTCATCGGAACTAAGGCCGCTATACCAACTTCTTCAAAAAGAGGAACCTTGGGCATGGTCGGAGGAGACTGAAAGGGCATTTCATAAAAGCAAGAAAATGCTCACTCGGCATTCAGTACTAACCTTCTATGACCCTAAAGAACCACTAGGTCTGGTTTGCGACGCATCCCCTTATGGGGTTGGAGCAGTTTTATTTCATGTTGTTTGCGGCCAAGAGAAGCCGATAGCATACGCGTCGCGCACGCTAAGCAGCGCCGAGAAAGGCTACGCGCATATCGAGAAGGAGGCGTTGGCCGTGGTGTTTGGAGTAAAGCGCTTTCATAAATACATTTATGGGCGTGAGTTCACGATTTATTCCGACCATCTTCCACTAGCTAGCCTGTTTGGCCAGACAAAGCCAATTCCACAGATTGCTGCCGCGCGCATGCGACGTTGGATGCTGTTACTGGCGGCTTATGAGTACAAGTGGACTTATAGAAAGGGTGCGCAAGTGGCTAACGCTGACGCGTTATCACGATTGCCGCTTCCCAACGAAGCAGACAAGAGCGACTACGTTCTGTTTTTCTCTGCTGTTGAAGCAGTACCGCTTTCAGCAAGCAAGATTCAAGCGGAAACTGAGAAAGACCGCACGTTGTCTAAAGTGAAACTTTTCGTTTTGAATGGCTGGCCTGAAAAACATTCAGATGTTGACATTGCACCCTATTTTGTCCGGCGAAATGAGCTGTCTCTAGACTCTGGTTTCATAACCTGGGGCACTAGAGTAGTTATTCCCGAATCTTTGCAGCCAGAAGTGCTACAGCTTTTGCACGAAGGGCACCCTGGTACCACTCGCATGAAAATGCTATCAAGAAGTCACGTGTGGTGGCCGAAGTTAAATGAGCTGGTCGAAGAAACAGTTCGACGCTGTTCAACTTGCCAGCTCAGCCAAAACGCTGCACCCGCCATACCCCTTATGTCATGGGGAAGGCCTGTCAGACGGTGGCAATGAGTGCACCTAGACTTTGCATACTACAAACAAGACTGGTTTTTGTGCTTGTCGATGCCCATTCTAATTGGGTCGACGTTATACACATGAAATCGACCACTGCGTCGAAGACTGTAGAAAAGCTTCGCACCGTTTTTGCAGCGTTTGGGCTTCCCGAACAGATTGTGACAGATAATGGTCCTCAATTTGTGTCTGACGAATTTGCAGTTTTCCTCAGATCCAATGCTGTGCAACACGTCAAGACACCTCCGTACCATCCGGCTTCGAATGGGGCAGCAGAGAGGCTCGTCCAGACGGTAAATAAGAACTTGGTACGCCAACTGCGAGACGAGAGGCGCTCGGGGCAAGCCCGAACCATTCAACACCGGCTGGACCAGTTTCTCTTCACATACCGCAACACGCCATGCTCCACGACTGGTAAGACTCCTGCACAGAGTTTCCTGTCTTGGGCACCGCGGACGCATCTCAGCATTTTGCACCCTGAATTAGCCAAGCGGTCAGAGCCTACTCCATCTAGAGATCAAGATAAGGGACCGAAAAATAAGTGGAGGGAATTTGATGCAGGAGAACGAGTCCGGGTGAGAGGTATCCGACCAGGCGACCCGCACTGGTTAGAAGGAACGATTGTTCGCCTTGTCAACGTTGCAACTTGCATAGTCAAGGTGGAAGGCCAGGAGCGATTTATGCATGCTGATGACATTGTTGATACAAGTATTCCTCTTACTCTACCCAGAACAGTGCGCATCACTAGCGCACCTCTAGCGCAACCTGGTCCGGCACCCCTGAAGAAACAGAGGAAACTCCTACCGAGGTCCAGGAACCAACTTCGGAAGCTACAGATTCTACCGCCGCTGAAGAACAACCTCCTGAACCTCTGCCACGCCGAAGCACAAGGGTTCGGCGACAGCCGGAAAGATATGGATATTAAAGAAAATAAGGGAGAAGGAATGTTGTATCTAATGAAAGGACAAAGCGCGGTGACGTCACTACTGACGCACCGCAACTTGCGCGTATATATTGCCAAGCAAGATGCTGGGTTATCAGATTAAACTGTTCGCCACGAAACGTGTCACAGCTGCCTTCTTGTTACCGAGCTACAACAACTGGCGACGAGGATGCTGAAACGAAATTACGATGGGAAGGGGCGGATCCCGTGAAGAACTGAGGCAGGGCACAGCACGGCATGGCCAAGATGTGGGAATTCGACGCATTCCTGGAGGACGGCGATGAAGACTTTGCTTCGTACGTGGAAAGATTCGAGCACTACTGCGAAGTAGCCAACGTACAAGAGGAGAAGCTTAAGAAGTCGGCCTTCATAACGGCCATTGGCAGAATGGCCGTTATGACTTCATGTGTAACAGAAAGCTGGAAGAACGCCAACATTATACTAACCCATAAGAAGGGAGACGTTAAAAAACTGAAGAATTATAGACCCATTAGCTTGCTTTCAGTATTGTATAAAATATTCACCAAGATGATTTCCAATAAAATCAGGGCAACACTTGACTTCAGCCAACTAAGAGAACAGGCTGGCTTCAGGAAGAGATATTCTACGATGGATCATATCGATGTCATAAATCAGGTAATCGAGAAATCGGCGGAGTACAATCAACCTCTCTACATGGCTTTCATAGATTATGAAAAGGCATTTGCTTCAGTAGAGATACCAGCAGTCATAGAGGCATTGCGTAATCAAGGAGTACAAGAGGCATACGTGAATATCTTAGCAAACATCTAGAAGGATTCCACAGCTACCTTGGTTCTCCACAAGAAAAGTAGAAAGTTACCTATCAAGAAAAGGGTCAGGCAAGGAGACCAATCTCTCCAATGCTATTCACTGCATGCTTAGAAGAAGTATTCAAGCTCTTAGACTGGGAAGGCTTAGGAGTGAAGATCAACGGCGAATATCTCAGCAACCTTCGGTTTGCAGATGACATTGTCCTATTCAGCAACAATGGAGACGAATTACAACAAAATATTGAGGACCTTAATCGAGAAAGTGTAAGAATTGGGTTGAAGATGAATATGCAGAAGACAAAGATAATGTTCAATAGCCTGGCAAGGGAACAAGAATTCAGGATCGCCAGTCAGCCTCTAGAGTCTGTAAAGGAGTACGTTTATCTAGGTCAATTACTGACAGGGGACCCTGATCACGATAAACAAATTTACAGAAGAATAAAATTGGGTTGGAGTGCATACGGCAGGCATTACCAAATTCTGACTGGCAACTTACCACTGTCGTTGAAAAGAAAAGTGTACAATCATTGCATTCTACCGGTGCTAACATATGGGGCAGAAACTTGGAGGTTAACAAAGAAGCTCGAGAACAAGTTAACGACCGCACAAAGAGCGATGGAACGAAAAATCTTAGGACTAACGTTAAGAGACAGGAAGAGAGCGGTGTGGATCAGAGAACAAACGGGGATAGTCGATATTCTAGTTCACATTAAGCGGAAGAAATGGACCTCGGCAGGCCATGTAATGCGTAGGATGGATAACCGGTGGACAATTAGGTTACAGAATGGATACCAAGAGAAGGGAATCGCAGTGGAGGTCGGCAGAAAACCAGATGGGAAGATGAAGTTAGGAAATTTGCAGGCGCAAGTTGGAAATACGCTAGCGCATGACACGGGTAATTGGAGATCGCACGGATGAGGCCTTCGTCCTGCAGTGGACATAAAATATAGGCTGATCATGATGATGACATGGACACTGTGGGAAGCACGAGAAAGAAATCTGGCTCTCATACCGCCTTATACACGGTGTATTTGGTGGTTGCCAATAATTTGTGTGAACTATTGTGATTCAAAGCAAATGACATTACTGTCGACATTTATTCTAGGATGGATTCAGCTTTAATTTATTGTATAGCTAATAATTCGAGCATCTTGAGAGACCTTCCTTTCTCGGAAAGTGCAATAAGTGAGATATATTTGCCGCATTTATATGTGCATAATCTCGATCGTTGTTGTCTGATTCCATCACGGATATGTCTGACATGGTCTCGTATGCTAGGCTTTTTACTTTATTTTTACAGCAAAGCTGCTATGGATTCCAATAGCCGTTTCGGTTCGCGATGATGCCGCCGCCGGCGTTTAGCCGCCGTACCTGCTATCGCTGGAAATGCGAAAAAAGTGCGCGTTTCCGCCGCAGCGAACCCGCGCCCGCTGCGTGGGAGCCAGATACTCTATCACTGAGCCACGCAAGCGCTTGCTATCGGGCAGCGGAAAAAAAATTACACCCTCTTCCCGTAGGGGAACCCTGCGCAGTATGCGAAGCAGCCATGGGGTCGACTCAAGGTAGTTTTATCAGCTGTGTAAACTTGGACATGCAGCAGCACCAGCAACGCGCAGAACTGTTGTCGACGCCGTCGGCGTTTTGCCCGCGTTCGCACCGAACGCGCGCGGCGTTGGTGACGTTGCCGGTGCCTCTGGGGCGCCTACCATCGCGCCTCTAACCTAAGCTGCTTCGCCTTATCGCGAGCGGAGCCGTAGGTGTTGCCATTCGTTGCGCAATCCAGAGAGGAGAGAAGCGTTGGAGAGGAGAGGAGGAATGCGAGAGGAGAGGAGACAAGGAGAGGAGGGGGAGGAGGATGCGCATGCGCAGTAGGGGTGTGGACAACGCACGGCGGAGGGAGGAAGGGAGTGACATAGCCCCGACATAAGATGCATCGCATCTAAAATGCCCTAAAAACGCTCTCCAAGCGAGCAGGATCAGACGACCGAGCCTCGCAGTATGGTGGCGCATCTAGGTAAGTGTGCCTGCGAAGCAGTGCGCGCCGGCACGAACGATGATATGCGCTTCACACGAGGCGCGCAATAAACGTGCTCCCGAGCTTACGCTGTGACTGTGCTGTGTGTGCCGCGCAGGCCTGTGACTTTTTAAAAGATAGACATCATGTTCACGCGGACCAATGCAGCCACAGTAATTGTGGACTAGAAATCACACTCATATCTAATCCTAACAAATTTTAAAAAGATTCGCGCGATTTTCTGAAGTATTCTTTACACGTAACTGAAAAGCTCAACTACCCTTTACAGCTATTCAGAAGGAAAAAAACGAACTTGCATTGTAATTACATGTTTGGGTTGTTCAATTTGAAAGATATTCTGAAATCATAACTCACAATGTGAGAAGAAATATTTGCTGCCATATGCCACAACTGCAAATTTTTGGCATATCGAGTCATTCGCTTCAACAATCACACATTTCTTCTTGACTGTAAGGAGAGGATGCAGGTAGGTTTTACATCTCGTTGCACATAAACTGCCATACCCACTTTAACACTAGGACAACGAAGTAACCATTGAAATTTCGCAGACAAAGTGCTCTTGAGTTGTAAACCAACACTTCGGTTGTAAAAACATTGGAAAGAGAACAGCTAGTTTGAAACAATTCACCGTCTTACTCACTGGGCACGCACGTAGTGGTAGCAGAGTAGGAGTGCGTTCAGCTCCATCAACTCCGTCGCGAGGTATGTTGACTTCAGGCAGACACACTCATCCTTTACCTCTGCCTGTGTTGAAATTTGCTTCAGGTATATATCTTCTGGGTCCTGAAGGAACTGCATCAGAAAGACACCAGCGCTACGTACTCCATTGAAATATACATGGTACAAAACACTACGCTTTAAATGTGTGTAACTAGAACGAGCACTATTTATTGCTTTCGAAACTGAAGAATTCTAAGACAACAGTGATTCAGTGATGTACTTAGTGTCATTTATTTTTATAGGTGTGTTTTCATCGGTACAAAAACGATTAATTTGATAGCTCGCTTCTCCTGCAAACATAGGCTTCATGTTTGTGTTGCCGGATTCCGAGTTTCCCCACAGTGGTCACACGTCTCCTTCCTCCAGATACATGACCAGGACATATGCTTTATAGTGATGTATATTCTGTGCTTATCAGATTCTCGCGTCTGATGAAAATGAAAACAAAAAGAAAACTTTAGATTATTCGTTACTACTAGCTTCCCTTCTTCCATAGCTGAAAAGCGCTCAGCACCGCTTAAAAGGAGAAGAGCTCATTTAGGAGAATTATAAATGACATTTTTTTGGTTGACGGTTAAACCCGAAAAGAACAACAACGATAAAAATGACCTCAAACAACGCATTAGCAGTCGTATATCACCTTGTGGTGGTTTCTGATGGTTGAACGTGTTTCATTTACAACTGAGCCTGTATAAAAACGTGCGCACAATGCAGTCGAAAAACAGCGAACTATATCCAAGTCCGAACGAAGCCACTGCAAGAACTCTCTATAGCTTCCATAGTATTGACTGCAATGTATGAAACGGAGTATAGGCTTTCGCATTCACATGCATAGAAAGTTCTAAGTGCCCCCCCCCCCCCCCCCCGTAATGTTGTTTTTCTTTCCTTGCTAGGCTTGTGGCTTGGGCTAGTTGGTTCGTGGTGCGAAAGTTGGGGAACAGCGCAAAATTGACCGCGCGGGTTCCTTTCGAATTTATTCTGTTATGCATATATTATTTCTTTATGGCGATTACCGAGGCGAAGTAAGAACGCAGGTGAGAGCTTTCGAGAACAAGGAATACACGGATAACACAGGCTTCCGAGAGCGAGGGTGATGTGGCGTCACAGCGATGCCCTCGGTGGTGCCTTCCGCGATGCCTTCCGTCACAGCGGAAGACCCGGTGGCAACACTACATTTTCTAGTAGGTACAGCGTTTGACCGCTGGCGCCACGCTGCGCCGCTCGCACGTACCGCGTTTCTAGGTGGTTCCGTTCACCGAGGGCGCTCGAACGCAATGATATGGTTTGCACGAATGCATCCCTTGGAAGCGTGGCTGTATGGCCTCGCTTCGGGATCCTCCGTGGGCGGGTTCGAAACCCGCTCTAGTTACTTTTTCTTTTTTTTTTAATATCACGCTTTTCCCTTTTTTTTCTCTCACTGTTTGCCAGCGCGGTCGCTTGAACCCCGGCGCCACGGCGGTAGCCGTGGTGCCGGGCGCCGACGCGAAGCGGCGGTCGTTGGGGTGTTGCGGAGCGCAGCGTAGCAACACCCCAAATAAAAAAAATACTGCTCCAGTCAGGTAGACTGCTCCCTCCCTGATAGTGAGATTATATTTGGATCATCAAAACAGTGATGCGTTTATAATATACCACCGATCCCAACAGCAGGCTAAGTCACCACCAGCCCAGCGTTTTCTCCGTCAACGCCTCCTCCGTTCCAACGGCGGCGGCTCGAAGCATAGTACGCGCGAGCGGCGCAGCGTGGCGCCAGCGGTCAAACGCTGTACCCTACTAGCAAATGTAAATACGCGACCCGGTGCGCCTGCACGGCAGCAGCCATTCCCTTTCGCATGCTCGTCTCCGTCGAGAAGCGCATGTAATGTGCCATGGCAGCCGACGGGAATTTAGTTGCCGTTTCGCTGCTACTAAAGCCAGCTTTCTCAATAAATGGGTCATACAATGCTTTCGCATGAAGAAAAAATAAAAAAGAAACCTTTTTTTTTCATACGTTAGCATAGGCGTGCAGATGCAGCATTTATAATGCCGTTTGTTAACTGAAAAGTCGAGAAAGCAAAGCAAAGTCTGGAAGAGCAGGTTTTCCAATACAAGAAAATGGAAGAGCGGGTATGACGTCAGTGCGCAGTGCTCTACATAAATTCGCAACCGCTCATCAACGGCTTAAATATAGACAATGTCCGGGTGGTCTATCCTTAAGATCCGCTTCACGATGCAGCATGCTGCTGATAGGCATGCGCGTTCAATTTTCGTACTTTACGTTTAGGCCTTTATATTACCACACGTTTATTTGTTCTGGTTCTGCTTTTCAGACAGCAGGGGCGCGATCTTGTACGCGTTCCAAATAGAATGGAGGCGGTCCGTTCCATCGAGCCCGCACACGATTGGTCAATTTTGATCGTCGCGGTTCAAATTGACCAATCGTGTGCGGCTCACGGTTCAAATTGACCAATCGTGTGCGGCTCGATGGAACGGACCGCCTTCGTTCCATTTAGAACGCGTACAAGATTCGCGCCCCAGGTTATAAAGTGCGCATACCTCGGCGTTTACAGGGTTACTCATGCAATGCGCTCCCAACGTCGTGGCGCAGGGGCTTTGGTATTGCGTTGCTTACGCGTGGCCACGGGATCAAATACCGGCCGCGGCGTCCTGCATTCAAATGAGGGCGAAATGAAATACGCCGTTGTATCGTGGATTGCATGCACGTTCAAGATACCCAGGTAGCAAAAGTTATTCCGGAGTACCCCACTACACCGTGTATCATAATAATAAATTTTTATTTATTTTATTTCAGTATACCCTAAAGGTCCTCATTTGGAGGGTATTACATAGGGGGGGGGGGGTAAGCAACATCGTCAAAGGTAACATTACAACAACATGCAAGGTAAGAAAAAAAAAGAAAAGGCAATCACACTCTGCAAAAAGAAATGAAACATCTAAAAAAGACATAATGTAAGTCCAGCTTCTGTTCAAATTTCATTTTATGCAATGCGGAAAAATGCAATGGTTATATAATGCAAACACTGAAATTCATAATCACGAAACAGTTCTTTTTAACTGTCAGTAAATATAAAACCGAGAAAAAAGAAACGAAAAGAGTGATACGACAAAAGGGACGAGCACGGTTTATGAGATTTCAGGGCATAAGATACGACCAAACAAGTTCCTGAAATTGATCGATGTCGAGTTTTGTTGCAGTGTCAGATGACAGGTTATTGCACTCGGTGGTAGTGCGTGGTATGAAAGAATGAGCGTATCGTGATGCACGAGAAAACGCGCGCTTTAGCTTGAAAGGATGATCATGACGAGGCCGTTTTACCATGGATTGTAGGTACGTTCAAGAAACCCAGGTGGCAAAAATTATTCCGGACTAACCCACTACGCCGTGTATCATAATTATTTATTTTTATTTATTTTATTTCAGTATACCGTAACGGCTCTCCGTTCGAGGGTATTACATGAAAGAACGGGTGATGATAAAGTTTATGAAAGAGCGTTAAGCCTTCTATTTTGCGACGAAGTGACAAATTGTCGACTTCACGCTGTTTTAGCCGTGTGGCGCTAGTTAGTGAATTGTCCGAACAAAATCAATCTCGCACCGCGGTTTTACACAGCTTCAATATCATTATTAAGGCACTATTTTTCTGGGTCCCATAAGGCCAACGCACACTCAACCTTTGGTCGAATTAATGTAGTGTGTGCTAGTTTCCTGATGTGGGGAAATGCGTGTGTTAGACTTCGTGTGATGAGGCTTAGACAGCGGTGAGCAGATGCTAGAATGGTTTCAATGTGGCTTTTAAGATCACTGCAGAACCGGAGCCCTATGCACTTTTAACTGGAAGCAAGGTCAACGTTAGTGTCGTTTAATACTTAGGAAGTTTGAAGACTGGTACTTCGATTAGTAAAATACACAAAATTTAGTCTTTGAAAGATTTAGTGACTATAACGAAGAATCGCAACCAAGCGCTTACAGAGTTAAGGCCAGTTTGAAGAGCCTCTTGATCAATTACAGAAGAAATGTTATGGTAAATCACGCAACCTGCGAGAAGTCTGATTTTGGTTGAAACGCTGTCTGGTAAAACATTAATAAAATAAGAAAGAGTAACGGCCCAAGCACGCTGCCATGCGGTACACCTGACGTCACCTGGCCACATGAAGACTACAAATTGTTTAATGATGTCAACTGCATCCTCCAAGATAAAAAGTCTTTAATCCATGCGAGAACTAGAGGATGAATGTTATACCTTGCTAGGCTTTGCCAGGAGACGATGGTGTGGAACACGGTCGAATGCCCTCGAGTAATCAGGAAATATTGCATCGACTTGAATACCCGCATCTATGGGAGGTTGCAGCTCATAAATGCAGCCAGCTAACTGAGTGTCGCACGAATATTCCTTGCGGAATCCATGCTAATACTTAAAAATTAAATTGTGCGGTACCAAATAATTGATAACCTGTGAATGTATGACGTGTTATAATAGCTTGCAGATTGTACTTGTTAACGACGTGGGTATGTAGTTGAGGGGTGAAGAACGCTCGCCGGACATGAAGACTGGAATGACCTTAGTGATTCGCCAATCGTTAGCAATGCTGAGTTAGATAAAGATTGCGAAATATTGCGGAGAGTATACGCAATAGTTATTCAGCTGTCTTTTAAGAATGTTGTGATTGAATCCGTTGGGGTCACACGTAGATGATAATATTAGTTAGTTCGTCAAAGAAAAATACCTACTTCGTCAATTACTATATCAGACACGCCTACATCAGAAAGTGCGTCTAATTCAGGACATGTAGTGATATCTTCCCAACTAAACACTAAGGGAAACGTGTCATTTTGAATCTGCGCATGCATAAACTCCGGAACTATCTCACCGTTTGAATTTTCCAGGATAACATCTAGATAGGAAACTGGATTTATTATGCGCCAGCACTTGTGCGGATTAGTGATAAGCATCGACGCCAAGTCAAAGCGAAAAAAAAAATGCCGACGTGTTGTTTTAAGCAGGGATTGCTACTTGGCTTTCGATACGGTCTTTCGTATCGTTTTTATGATACAGATTGCCTGTCTTTGTCCATGTTTTGGATAGGCTTGCTTCTTTTTTGTTATTCAGACGTTTCAGTTGATTATTAAACCAAGGTGCGTTGTTGCTCCATTTTATAGTAATAACTGCTATATACCTCTCAATTAGTCTGAAAACGTATCCCTAAAAATACACAGTTTTCTCCAATTATACGTGATAAGTGGTTCTCGAAAAATTGGTCTGTTCTCATTGACAACTCCAAAATTATACTTGCATAATCTGCTATTTTGTAGCATGGTACGCACCTAAACGTAACGTTCTTTTTCCTAAGCGTTTGCCTCAGTTGACCAGTGATGATGGTATGATCGGACAATCCATCAAGAAGAGTAATATGTGAGCAGGAGGTGGGGTCATTAGTCAGAATGAGGTCAAAGGTATTGTTGACGTGGCTGAAGAGCGCGTCGGGTTTGTAATGAGTTGTGGTAATGAAAAGTCGAGACATGCTGATGGAATTCACATGCTTCAGTTTGTGAAGCTGGAGCAGACTGAGTGTTCCAATTATTACAAGGAAAATTGAAATCACCAAAAATATTAGTACTGAATTCGGAAACATTGCCGATACTTCGCTTATCCCGCGATCAAATTCGCTTGAGAAATAAGTGCTATTTGGTGGGCGATAAAAAATTTGCAGCGATTACAGTACTATTTCCCTTCGTTCTACACTGAATACTAGTGAAAAAGCACTCAAGGGTAACATTCACAAGCGAAACAACGCAATATTTTTTCACCGCTATGAGCACAGCACCACTTCTTCTTTGCTTGCGATCACAGCGAAAAATTGAATTTTGATGAAGTGGCAAGTATACTGCTATCGGGATACGTGTCATCCAACCGTGTTTCGGTTAGAACTACCAGGCACAGAAAGGTTAAGCCGCGCGATTCTGTATCGTGGTTATGGCCCGTAAAACCCCGGAACTTAATCATTATTGTTACGCTTCTGGCTTGAAGACAAAAAAAAATTTAATTATGGGGTTTTATGTGCCAAAACCAGTTCTGATTATGAGGCACGCCGTAGTGAGGGACTCCGGAAATTTGGACCACCTGGGGTTCTTTAACGTGCACCTCAATCTACACGGGTGTTTTCGCATTTCGCCCCCATCGAAATGCTGCCTGAAGACGGAGCATCAGTTAATAGCAAAGTAGCCAATGCTTACATACACCTCAAGCACAAAAGCATTGCCAAAATAAATTCGTGCAGGGAAAGGTCTGTGAAAGAGAACACGCAAAACGCCATATGATGAGAAAACTTGATACTTGCCGCACCAGACGGCAGGAAACCGCGCCATTATGAAATTTACTCATGCCCTCCCCTTGGCGATTACGTCTCTCCGCCGTTTTCGCGTATTATACATGTGCCAAAGGCTCATCTTAGTTCAGTCAGACCACCAGCATTATAATCCAACGCGAACGGAGCCACCAGTGTTGAATAATTGGATGCAGCTTCGTTGAACAGCAGCAGTACAGGACCTGCGATTATTCACATTTTACGCGTTTTCTTGTGGACGCAACGAATATAATGGGTTGTACTGCAACTGGGTTTCTTTAGAGGCTTCTTTGGGAAATTCCAGAGTGTGTGAGCCATTGTAGAGAACACTTATAGCTTAAGCTTGAAGTACACGTCACCGCAAAATTAGGCTCGGCAAAGTTTCGGTTTTGAAACTGCGTGCCATCCAGATGGATATACAAGGATCCAAGAACTAGCGGGTGCGGTGTAGTTGATTTGGGCTGCCACAATGAATTTTGCTTTTAAATATTCTCTGAACGGTAAAGGTGACTGTTGCATTTTGGAGTCTTGAATAGTCACAAGGACACGATCACCGAGCAGCACTAAGCCCGGTAACAAGGAAGCCCTTCTCAACTGCGCCTGGAAGAAGATAGCAGGCATGGTCAGTGTTTGCAGATCGCCACACATTTTGAATATTGGCCTCACCCTTGCGTTGAGGTACCCCAATTCTGATCAATAATTTCAAAATCACTTTCGCATCAAGGCCATTTTTAACGATATTAACCTACTTACTCCCATTGGCTCTCTAATTCATGCTAATGTGTTGCCACACCATCACGCCCATTTATGTTAGTTCCCCTGCTTTGCGCTGACTTTGCATTATTTCGCCGCATGTAACTTTAACAGGGTTGCGCACGGCCATATGAGGCCAAACAGCGCCATGACAACAATTTTACTTTGACATGAAAAAATGTTAAACGTCCTACACATATGCTGGTTTAAAATAATAATGACTCTAAATGGCCACAATTGTGAAAGGTGGTAAATAAAGCCACACTTAAATTATGTGATTACGGCACTTGCTGATCCGCAAAGATGAGTCTCGTGACTAGGGTGATAAATAAAACGGTTTCAAAAGTTTTTCAAAGCAACTTCAATGAGGAAATTTGCTTCCTCTAACAAAAGTATAGCAGGGTGAGGAGGTATATATGTAAGAATGCGTTTAAATGATTGATTGATTGATTGATTGACGGATATTTTTTGGAGGACAAGCGGCAAAAATGGCCAAAGTGCGCTACGACACTTGGCGTTTGAAGGAGCTTAGCGATAGAAGAGCCTAGCTGGGGAGCATCCGCCTCATATGTGGCAGGTACCAAGTTAAAATGCCGGTTTTTCATAATGGATAGAGATGTTGCCTGGCCTGGTGCTCGGCTCTTGTGCGGGTTCACTTCTCAAAAAGGGGGCCCAATAGAGATCTACGAGTTGTCTCCGGGCGCCTGGTTATTCAAATATAGATGGGCCTGTTGAAGAGCATCCGCCGCGGCTGTGGGAAGCAAGTGCTGCCGTTGGGTACCTACCGGTAAAATACATAGGTACAAGCGTGTTTCCGGGCTGGTGCTCGGCCATTATGGGACCTCAACAGTTGGAAATGGGTGTTTTTCTCTAAACCATTTAAAACCACTTAAAAGGGCATACTCTATCAAGGTGAAAATGAGGACACTTAGCTAAACGTGGGCAATGGTTTGCTGCTCTCCATATTTCTCGCAGGTTGATGGCTCTGCTCCAGTTAAAACATGAAGATGTGTTGCACGTGTGTGTCCTATTAGTTTTTTACGAAGTTCTTTCTGATAAAGAGCCTCTCTATCTCTTTCTCTCTCTGCAGAGTGCTGCTTCTGATAGCCTTGGAAGTTCAAGTAGAGGACCCTCCAGCAATGGTTCTTTTACTGAATAATTTTTTTTAACAACTTTCCTATGGCACTCGCTTGGCAAGGTCACCCATGAGCATGGAGTCATGACGACGATTGCATAACTATGACAGTGTGACGATGGAATGAGGAAGAAGGAATGATATCGAAGGAACGATTAAGGTATATTATGACAATGACATGACCAATATAAGATGCCGTTCTTAATTTCTGACGATCGTATACCGATGACAAATGACGACGACGACTTGAGGACAATGAGATGACGACGAAGGTGTGACGACAACGCTATAATGACAATTGCATTAAGAAGCTACAATCACAACAATGGCACGACCAAGACGGCATGGCGACAATTATATGACAATAGATACATTGTAGCGTCTGCGTGATGACGCCGCAATGACGGTGATATCATAACGACGAGGGCATAATCACGATTGGATGACGACAGCAAGATTACTGTGTAGTGCCGAACAAGGAAGGAATGACGTCTATGGACTGAGGAAGGTGGTTTCCCGACGACGGCATGACGACATTGGGATGACGATACTAAAGTGTTTGTGATGGCCAAACGACAGCGTGACCATGTTGGCATGCCAACAATACTAAGAAGACGAAAGCATGAAGACGACTGCATGACGACAGTGGGATCACGACGAGCGTATGATAACATTGGCGTAACGGTGACTGTATCACAAAAGCTGTATCATGACGACAGCTTCGCAACGGCGGCATGATAAGAGTTGGATGACGTTACTGGACTGGTGATGATGGCCCGACCCCGACGGCATCACGATGATGGTTTGAGCATGGTGGCTTGATAGCGACTGATGATCACGGCATGACAAGGGCGCCATAATCACGATTGAATGATGGCAGAATGATTAAAATACCACGTTGAAGAAAGATTGACATCGATGGAACGAAAAATGTGGTGTGAGGACGATGGCATGACAAAAATGGGATGACATTACTGAAGCGATGACAACGATAAACGACAGCGTGACGGAGATGGCATGACGAGTGTCGGGTGACAAAGCTGCTTTGACGGTGATGCAGTTGCCACAACGGCACCACGACTACGAGCACATACCTACCGGCCCAAGCTATTAGAAAACTGCGACGAATGCGTCGGCGTAGAAGGCATGACGAGAGTAAGATCACGAGGCTGGAACTATGACAATATAACGCTCATGACGGGATCACGACCAGGAGCACACACCTAGCGGTTCAAGCAGGTAGACAACTTGTGCCACTGGGTTGTCGTAAAATAGATAGGCATAAAGCGGCTGGAGTGCGCAAAGAATGCTATTCGCATTATAAAAATGCTTGAAATACATCCTGAAATATACAATTTTAAGATTTTAAGACGAAACACAGGAGTTCTTATAATAGCACCTTTCTCAGTGATATTTATCTTTCTTTTCTTGAAGAGCTTTGCTAACGTTAGTAGGGACGCATGGTATAACCACTCTCTGAATTCTATTTTCAGATATATATTTGACTGCTAGGAGAATGCTGTAAGCTTTAGCTCTAGAGGTATTGCTGTTCTTATTCAATTTTTGACAGCTTTGAAAGTTTGTACCACGCGCTGCACATGATACTACGGTGGTAGACTTCGTCGTATGAAAGAAAGTGAAATTGGTTGATACTTGTATTCCAAGGATGAAAAGTGTTGTAGGATCACATTTGTATTGCACAGCCTGTTTATGGCTTTAAAGGAAAAATTGAAGTTTTAAGTGGCGAAGATCACGGGATGATAAAATTGTCGTAACTTCCATAACATCGGCCAAGATAATCTGTAGCTTGTGTACCCCGGCCTGCACAGTCAAAGATAATGGTTTCGAAAAAGATGGACGATTTTGAAATAGCTGTTAGAGGGTGGATTAAAATAAGTGATCAGAATAGCTTTTATAGCGTATTTTTTGGCGACTCGCCAGCCCCGCGACGCGTAAAGTGTAATGCCTTCTATCTGCACGAAAATTCGTAATTTGCAATGTTAAGACATTTCATCATTATAATAACGTAAATAAAGGTGATTGGTAGCTTTATGAGCAATAAAGGATACTTTGAACAAAAGGAAATATGAAAAGAATGCACCTTTACGGGTACATAGGACATCTTAGAAAATGCCTTGGGAAGCTTATACGTAGTAGTAGTGGGCCGACTGAAATCGGGAATGGGTCAACTTGAAATTTGGGATTGGATCAACTTGAAATTTGGAGGTGGGCCGATCTGAAATTTGAGGGACGGACAACTTAAATTTGCAGGTGGGCCAACTTGAGTTCTGGGGCGGGTTAAATGAAATTTGGGTGCATGCTTACGTATACTTACGCATACAGTGCAGTTTCTGCATTCTATTTGTTTTCGAAGATGACATTGCGAGCTTATGTAAATACGATGTAGGCTCTTAGGTATTGTTGGCACCATTGTTGCTGCACCGCACATAAAGTTAAAAGTGGGCTAGTCCGAAAGGATCCAGTAGCTCATCGTGTGCCTAAATGTTAGTTCGTATCGAGCTTTTTTACGGCTGTCTTGAATCCAGTTAATATACTATGCGCCCGTGGTTCATACGCATCCTCACAAAACTATTGAAGAGTGATAATAGTCATCGTGTTCCAGTCCTCCAGGAGTTTGGGGGTAAAAGCTTGATAACCACACGCAGCTTGGATAGAACAGAAAACAGTAGTTGCTAGCATTTTAAAGTGAAGTGAAGTAAAGTAAAGTGAAGTTGCTAGCATTTTAAAGTGAATTTGCGGATCCCCTGCGCTTCTCTTGCTGACCGTAACTCCCTGTTGCTGCTGCTGCATGTGTGCACTCTCACCGAATAGCTCACCCTCGGCTAAGGGACTGCAGCGCCATCTAGGGGTGATGGCTCACACTACTTCGCCCGCAGGAGTGGAAGCTTAGCGCGCAGAAGCGGGCCGGCGCATGCGAGTCGTTGACTGCTGGTTGAGAGGGTGAGTGTACCACACGTTTAGAGCCGCGATGAGACGAGAGAGAGAGAGAGAGAGCACCGGAGGAGATTGCCTCAATTTGCGCATGCGCTGCGCAATCTGGCAAACACGTTGACGGTCGCACCTGCACTACAGTGTACTAGACTATGGTTGAGTGGGTCGAACGGCACTCTCCCGCTGAGGCGCCGCGTCTGGAAAAATTGTGCGAGGGCGCTGCGAGCGAGCTGGATTGGGGCGGAGACGCGCTTCGCGGCATATTCAACGTACTTTCGCTGCGGGCGCCGAGGCCGATTGCGCATAGTATGCTCTTAAAATAGTGCTTTATTTCAACTGCAAATTTATGTTTATGCCATTTTGCCAAATATATATATTTGAGGCATGGATTATACAACGCGACGTGTACAATTTTGCTGTCGTTGTCAAGCGACAGAAAGCCCATGACTCTTGACGGCCGGTACCAAATGTAGTTTTAGCCAGGTGAACTGCTGTTTTTACCAATGTTTTCTACAAGTAACTGGTATCTCTGCGACATGAGGCTACGTAAGAAAGTTTTATTTTTTATATTATGTCATTTTACGCGCGCTAGAGTCGTGGCTGTTGCGCAGAGGTGCAGTTCCGGAGAGAATTATTGCATGGGTGTTAATAAGTCCTGCTTAACAAGTTCCTAGCTGTCATTCAATATAAACGCCCTGTTTTGGGGCAGCCTGTAAATCTGCTAACTTGATTCAGACAAGGAAAACTTTTTTGACAGTCATACCATGTTTGCAACCCATTAAAACTGGGTGCCCCATATGGTACCACACTTATCTTCTTCAACGAACGCAACAGATCTGCACATCTCTACGTGTATGTGAGGCATGCCGTTCCTTTAATTGTTTCATTATGATCGCTATGGTAGTGCACCGGATAACACAAAGCAACCGTTTATAATGTACAAGCTGCTGAGTTGAGCGGTCATACATTTGGGAACGGCATTACATTTATGTATGAAATGTTGGATAAGCGCGTAACGTGTTTTTCTCGGAAATCAGACTGGAGAATAATTTATTTTACCCCTAAAAAAAGCCGAAGAACGCAGCCACCTACTTTTTTGTCTCTTTTTTCATTTAAACAAATTCTTTGGTTTTACCTGACAAAACTACGATATCATTATAAGGCACCCGGTTTAGTTTTCACCACCTAGGTTCTTAAACTTGCACCTAAATAGAAGTGCACGAGTCTTTTTCCATTTCGTTCTCATCGAGTTCCGCGCGACCTGGATTGAAACCGCGAGCTCCAGTTTAGCAGCGCAACGCCGTATCCACTATATAGCCACTAATTAGGCAACCGCGCAGGCTTACTTTTTTTCTTTTTTGAAGTATCGACTGCAAAAAAATTTCCACGTTCGGCTTTCGGCCAAAGATTATCGTATAGAATGACTAGCTAAAACCGTTTTCGGCGCTCGAGGTCCGACCGCAATAAATGACCCCGTACAAATGGGGCAGTAAGCCAGCTTGCCTATTTCAACCCGTATGACGCTGTTGCGTTCAATGGTACACTGCATTTACAGCGTAAGCTGTTTTGGGCTCATTCCAATAGCCCTTTAGGTTCGCGATGTAGCCACCGCTGGAATTTGGCCGTAACCGCCAGCGCCGAAAATGCGAAAAAATTACCCGCTCTCCGCCGGGATTTAGTCCAGGCCCGCTGCGTGGGAGTCGGATACTTTACCACTGAGCCATGCAAGCGCTTCCTATCAGGTAGCAGAAATATTCCCTTTAAAGGCGCCCTATAGGCAGACGCGCAGGCGCAGACGACCAGAGCCTCCGCCAGTATGGTGGCGCCATCTACTTAAAGTGCCTGCAGCCGCCACGCGCGCAAGCGCAGACGACGAGATGCGATTCAGATGAGGCGCGCAATCAACGCTATCCCGATGTTAGATGTGCGCCACGTATTCTGGGTACCTCTTCAGTACACGTTATGACGTCTCCTCACAAGGTACGAACCGCTGCTGAAGAAGCGAATCATAGAGCTACGTGCGCGGCTACAACCAGGCATCATCGCGCTCATCAGACTGCTGTGCAGAGAGCATTACAAGCTGCAGCTCGCCGTCTACGCCGGGCGGACAGTTCAGATCGTTCTCGTCAAAATGTAGGCGCCGACACTTTGCCGCGAAGACCTTGTTGTGCGGGGTGCTGAAATTGTAGCTACTCTTGCGCCGCTCAACCACCTTACGCTGTCACTGTGCTGCGTGTGCCGCGCAGGCATGTGAATTTTTTGGAAAATTCTCTTTGCACTCAAATTGAATAAACACAAACTAGTGTTTCAGCACTCATTTTGTATTTAGGGAAAGATTCGCTGTATATAGACTCCAACAGGGCACGCTGTATCTGGTGCAATTTCGAGATGAAAGCACTGAACAGCGACTGCTTCCTTAGACGTCAACAGTTGTAAATTCTGGCAGGGAACAAATCTCTGTACTATAACAGCAAAGTTTCGAGCTGATATGCGGGTGCCTTCGAGGCCTTTTCGAAATAATAAAACTAATAGGGATATTTGTGGTATTTATAGCGAAGCGTGTCTCTTTGACAAAGAGTGCATTTGGTTGAACTTCATGGAGCAGTTCACTTTTGTCAGCTTTATTGTGTAATAATCATCTAAAACTCAACTGCTGAATTTGTAGCCATTGTGAATAAAAGTAATGCGGATCCCACGCATTGTGAAAATTGCTATAAGCGACGCTTTGTGTGGTGTATGCTTTGATTGACGATAATTAGCTGTCCTGTCGAGCAAAGTGGCTTGCAAACTTATTTTCTTGTGCAATGTATTCTTGGTGAGTTCAAGCTAGTTATCCGCGGCTATGTATGTTGGCTACGTTTATTATATTTTATAATGAAAGGAGCGAATTTGTAGGGAAACGATACACAGACTACGAGTGTGCAAATATATGCTTGTAATGGTCGGTGACGGAAGCCAATTTTAAAGAGAGAGAGAGAGAACTCCATTCAACGCTGTGCATTGTACCGAAGCACTGCCCATGTCTTAATAATGTTGTTGATGTGACAACTGATAGCGGAACAATTATCCATTTTCCAGCTACTTTTTACGCACGCCAATATATATATATATATATATATATATATATATATATATATATATATATATATATATATATATTTACTGGGTGTCCCCGCTATCACGCCGCACGATTTAAAAGAAGAGGAACGGCGTTACGCGAAGCAAACTAGTGTGTATTGTTTCCAGTAGCAGTGGAGTTGCGACCAGTAATTTTTTCGTTACTGAGATTTAATTAAGTAATTGTAAATAATTATCTAACTCAAGAAGTACTGTCCTAATTATCAATTTGTCAATGAGAAAGTTGTAGAGCAACATAAAAAGCTGCCGATAGAGCTTTCTGTTGCTCAATACGTGCTACATAAAAGTTTTTCTGAGCGTGAAAGAAGCCTTGCAAATGCACGCAAAGTGCCTCGAGCGGCCAGTCGCGCGACAGTTATGCGTGTATTTGCGGGCTTCTTTCACACTCGGAAAAAACGCATTTATGTAGCACGTATTGAGCAACAGAGAGCAGTATCAGGAGTTTTTCATGTTGCTCTACAACTTTCTCATTGACACTTTGATAATTAGGACAGTCCTTCTCGAGTTAGATAATTAATTACAATTACCTGATTAAATCTCAGTAACGAAAAAATTACTGGCGGCTACTCCACTGTACAGGAAGCAATGCGCACTAGGTTTGCTTCGCGTAACGCCATTCCTCTTTTTTTAAATCGTGCTGCGTGATACCTGGGACACTCTGTATATATACCGCCCTTTATTTGTTTCTTGGCTGCCTAACCACTGCTCTCGGAAATGCCTTTGACCATAAAAAATACATAAATAAGTAACAAAATAAATTGCAAATAAAGCCATAAATCAATAAGTTATCATTTCCAAGCTCGGCCTCAAACTCGCTTCGCCTAGCACAGAAGTTTTATACTCTAACCATGAGGCCAAGCATCCATCCCAAAAAGGCGGTCTGAGACACTTGGCGCGTTAGGAGCGCCGCAAAGGAAGAGTTTAGTTATGAAAAGCGAGCAACGACGAAGAAAGATGTTGGGATGTGTTCGTTGACATTTTCCCGTATTACTTCGCTGTATTAGTTGACACTTCACCGTATTAATTCGCTGTGGCTCCTTTCTACAACGTCAGGCACGTCGTCCATTGTGATTCAACACCAATTTAATTGTGGACAAGATTTGCGATGTCTCTTTAAGGTCCAGCATGGTATTTGACCAACGTGTTCGTCTCTTAAATCTGCATGTAATGTCTAGTCAAAATGCGCTATTTTTCATGGCTGTTAATGAAAGCTTCGCGTACACGAATTCTGACAATGCGTGCGATATTTACATATTCTACATAATACAAGTAATGCAACTGAAAGGAACATTACGGAGAAGTTGACATTCACCATTCACTAGATGTGGCAGGTGTATGGAAGTGCTTTTGTGCGAAAAGTATTTCTTTAAATTGGTAAATTCTACTACAGTATTTATTGTTCGGCGTGCTTGACATGTCTATCGCATTCAACTGATTGAGTGTCCCGACCTGCATTGTGTCTTTATCCTTATCGACTCGTGTTGAGCAACACGTCATATCGAGGATCACGATTACTTTTTGCTCACTATTGCAATTTCGGCTTATTCCCTTGGACTAATAAAAAACCTGCGCATTACATATGTAATAATAGTGAAACACGTGTGTCCATGTATTTCTTATTTTACGGGGTAAATATACAGCACCGGCTCCTCTTTATTTTGTTGAGCTATGCTCTTATGGTTGTTTGCTGCAACAACGAGTTTGATAACAATGAAATAGTGGCATATTACGTTGTGTAGTGATCTATTTGCAAGTATTTTAGAGCGAAACTTTCGTCGCGTGGTTTCTCCTACGTCAGCCGATTGGTCGACGGTCGGGTTCTCACTGAGTCTGTCTTTCACTATTCATAACAAAAAAGTGCGCCTGGTGGCGGGACCCCTTGGCAGGTCCCGCCATCGCGGTCCGACTCAGCAACTCAGAGACCTTTGCAGCAGTATTCTCTGGTCATGTGCCACTGATCAAACGATTACTTCTTCCTATGATATCCATACTAACAGCGTTACGTGACCGACATCCTCTCCGCCAACATTTCAAACAATCACAGCGATTGCGACACTGCTCTTCAATTCGTCATTTTTGCATATCGCTCATCACTTCATAAAACTGGCAGATACTACACCTTTAAATTATTAATTTACTACCTCTGATCCAGAGTCAACGACTTGTTACGTATTTGGCGCAATCACGTATGTGGCATCGCACGCATGGTAGACCGCGACTGGCCCTCTTGATCGCAGATCGCAAAAAAAAGTCTCTCGGCAGAGGAATACCTACACTCCTATCATCCTGCCCCGCATCCAAACTCGTCGTGTCGGTATTTGCGAGGAGCTTCTGTACCTTCATGCAACCATTTCTTGCGTCTTGCGCCAGTAACTTCGATCACCCGGAATATATTTTAACTGAATCCCAATTCACTGACTACCACATCACGAAGTGAAAGGCTACCTGTTTCCCACGTAGTACCTTAGAGCTGTAACGCGCCGCCTCCTCCACAGCAACAATCAAGGCGGGGACAAGGATGTCGGTGTGACTGACTGAGTGCTCGATCCATTCTGAAACCTGTGTCCCAACCAGCTATCGCTCTTGAAGGATGTGCTAATAAAATAGCTAAGTGATCATTTATTCGCATATCTTCTGAAAAAAAAAATTCCCTTCTATAGACTCAAAGCTGCAGTTGCGATAACCTTTTGTAATGACTCAACACCTAAATATAGGCTAACATAAGCAGAAGACATTTTTGGAGTTAGACATGACATGACAAGAACTTTATTTGAGTCCTGAGGAACCGAGGTCTAGGCGAGCCGAAGGCTCCCCCAGATTAAGTAGGTGGCTCCGCCCACGATGGGACCGGGAGATCAAGTCCCGTCGTGATGTCGTGGGCCCTCTGGACAGCCTGGAGTGGAGTTTGAAGATTGCTGCTCTTGAGGGATTCCTGCCATTGCTCTTTCGTGATGGGTGGAAAGGCGTTAAGGGCTGGGCTCAACCAGAGCATGTGACCAAAAGAGTATGAGTCATGGCTACATTTGGAGCACGACTGTGAGTGGTCAGGGTCTATCTTGTTAAGGGACCGGGTAGTGGGATAAGAACGGGTTTGCAGAAGTCTGAGTGTACTAGCCTGAGGATTCTTCTGTTTGGGGTGGGGGGGTGGAAATGTCCTCCTGCCGAGATGATAATGGGAAACAATTTCGTGGCAAGTACATAATGGATCTTTGTGGATGTTGACCTCGTTCCGAGCCTGGCTACCAGCGCGGTACGTGAAATCGCGCGCTATCCGGTGGGCCAGCTCGTTAGGATTACATCTGAGCGGGTTAACTGAGGCATCTTTATGAGCTGGGAACCACGAGATGTGGTATCCTTCTTCGCTGCTCTCCCGAGTTCTTTGAAGTGCTTGTCATAATATTGTTCGCCTGTTCAGACACGAGTGCGGCCGAGAAGGATCTAACTGCTGTGCGTGAGTCCGAGAAGATGATAGGGGGAACTTTTGCTCTGTGAAAAGCCAGAGTGATCGCCGCTTCCTCCGCCACATGGGCAGACTTGGTATAGACAGAAGCTGCATTAAGCAGGTTCCCCTCTGCGTCTACAACCGAGACAGCGAACTTATCCCCACTGTCATATCTGGCAGCATCGACAAAGAGGGCCCCTAGTTTGTGCTGAGTGATCTTTTTAAGGATCGACTTGGCTCTCGCGAATCTTCTACCCTCGTTATGCACTGGGTGGATGTTTCGCGGGATGGGTCAACCATGATGCGAGTTCTGGCTTGCTGGGTCAGGCTAATTTTGGTCCCCGGTTCATGTCTGCGTTGGATACCCGCTTCTTCTAAAATCTTGATCCCTGGCTTAGAGAATGACAGTCTCGTTATTTGAGCCACTGTGCGAACTTCTATTACCTCATCGATAGTGTTGTGGAGTCCAAGCTCCAGCAGCTTCTCGGTGCTCGTGGACTGCGGAAGGCCAAGCACGCGCTTGAGATCGGTTCTGATTACAGAGTCGAGTTTGACTTTTTCCGCCTTACCCCAGTTAAGGTACGGCGTGATGTAGGTAGCATGACTTAAGATGAATGCCTGGTAAGCTCTGAGCAGATTGTCCTCTTTGAGACCGCCTCTCCGATTTGAGATGCGGGCTAAAAGTCTTACGACATTACTAGCCTGTCCAGTGAGCCTGTTGAGAGCCGTCGAGTTACAGCCCTTAGCATCAATGTGGAGACCTAGAATCATGACTGAGTCCATCCTTGGTATGCGATGTCCATTCTTAGCTCGAATTTCTATCTGCAGAGTTTTCAGTGGCCCAACGTTTCTGACTCCTTGTCTGGACTGTTGGTATAACAGTAGTTCTGATTTAGCGGGGGAGAGTTCAAGGCCCGTGCTGGAAAGAAAGTTTTACGTTGCCTCCAACGCGCTTTGTAACGAGTGTTCGAGCATGGCAAGCAAGCCACCCGGCGCCCAGATCGTGATGTCGTCCGCATATATGGCGTGACCCACGTTCGGGATTGCAGCGAGGCAAGTGGAAAGCTTCTGCATGGCTATATTAAATAAGAGTGGGGAGAGGACCGAGCCCTGCGGGGTGCCGATGTTGCCTAGCTCGTAGGGCCCTCCCGAGACCATGCCTAGTCGGAGGTGTGCCTTGCAATCCGCAAGGAAAGATTTGGTGTAGTCATGAAAACGCTGACCAAGGTTAAGTGAGGAAATCTCTGTTAGGATGTGTCTATGCCAAACCCTGTCGAAGGCCTTGGAGAGGTCTAGTGCCAGGATCCCTCTCACGTCACGAGTCATGTTATCAAAGATAGCTCTCTTAAGCAGAAGCATAGCGTCCTGTGTGGACAACGCCTGTCTAAAGCCAATTAGGTTGTGTCTAAAGAGCTCCTTGCTCCCAATATGCCCAGTGATACTGTTGTGTATCGCGTGCTCCGCAACCTTGGCGATGCATGAAGTAAGGGAGATGGGCCGCAGGTTATTTATATGTGGGGGTTTGCCTGGTTTTGGTATGAGTACCACTTTTGCGGTGAGCCAGTCTATCGGGACCTGTCCAGTTTTCCATACCTCGTTTATTTCGATCGGTTTTGGAATTAGACTCCCCAATAATTGTTAAACACAAGAAATCAACATAAAAATGAAAATTATTTAGAACGATTCTATTGACACTGTAAAGACTATCCAATGGAGTTTAAAGGTGAGACCACCCTCTACAAAGCAGTACTTATGAAACGCCAATGTCAATGTACAGGTCCTGGCTTCGACAACCAGTTGAGATAAAGTAGCGTCTCTATCCTATATTAATACCCCATAACATAGATAAAAATACAATGAGAGCAGTTGGCATCTCTAAAGCAACATAAGTGATAGCTATATGAAGACATTGCTCACCTTCAAAGCTTTCTCACCAAGTTCAGTAAGGTTGCTGCCTGTTTCTTGATCAGCCGGGCCGTTGTGTTCACTTCCTGAGACTTTTTCTTTTGCAAAATAGAATGGTAGTGGATGCTCATGCACTCCATGTTCTGTAGTAAAATACAATGTTGTCATTTGATGGACGAGCTTTGTGTACGGGCAAAACGAGAACAATAAAAGGCTTTTGTTGCTGTGTTTCGCTTCTGAATGCGGAGTTTGTAACCTAATGCCTTCAATGAGCACTGAATAACAGACACCAAGCGTCATTTCTTCTTACAGGGAAGAAACAGAGTATGACGAAGTTGTTTCGCTAGTGCCTCACTATCTTTCAAAACATAATCAAACGACTAAGACCGAGGCAACATCCCCAGCTGACGTGATATACAACAGGTGTGGTAACTGAAACGCAATGTAGACTTTCGTTTTACATCCGACGAGAACTGGCTGTGCACTTTCATTACAAAACCATAACGTTAGGTAACTGGACGTTAAGATCGCTTCCAGTTTCCCAATGGCAAGAAATGCATTCATTGTTCCACTCGCCTATTATTGAAAAGCTTTAATTGTTCACATTGGTTGATAATTTTTTCCCTCGGTGCATGTGGCAGATTAGAGTGAAAAATAAATACTTCGGACAATTATTTGCAGCCTATTCCTAAAAATGGCCAAAGGCGAATAAGCTAAATGTGGCCTTTTCTGTGACAAAACACAAAAAGAGACAGCATATGGGTGAAATTTAGGCTCGTTGTCTTTTTTTTAGTGACCTCAGTGGCAGCAATGTGGCGGATGTGGCGCGTGATGGCTGCAGGAAATAAACGGCAATTGTTGAAAAACCAAAACGTACCAGCTGTGCTGTACGTTCGTTGAATTTCGCATTTGCTGACCAGCTTCTAGGTTTGGTTCTCTGCTTTCAAGCTCCCTAGCTTGGAAAAACGACATCAGGCGTTTGTTTTATGCCAAATAGCAATAAATTTATTGAATTCGCAGACAATGTGGTTTGTTTTAAAGCGAAAGCTTTACTAACCTAGTCAAGCTGAGTTTCGCCGTAGCCAGCAATTTGACCTTCATTTGATCACAGATGCGCCGTGGCCTTGGCAACGCATCATTTGACTGGCCGCGCCGAGCTCCGCCAGCGTCTGACCGGCGTCTGACCACCCCGCGAGCGGCGTCGGACCATGACGCGCATATCGCCCGGCGAAATGCTTCACGAGAGAGGGTCCGGAATGCCAAGCGCACAAAGACTGAGGAAGAGCGAGCCGGTCGGCTCGCAAAACGCTTGGACTTGTCAGCTTATGATTTATACCTGGCTTAACAATGAGCGTTTCCTTAAGTATAATAATTGCAGCTATATCAAAGGTTAACCAAGTGAAACCAAGACTTAACCAGGCTAAACCAAGTTCTCGCTTTGGATATCCAGGGTAAGCTGGATATCCTGATCGGTGATCATCGTGACGATAGGTACGCACACACATTCGCATATCACATCTGTTATTCAATTTGTCTGTCACGTAAGGCAGTTAATTGCTCATACCCCCTAAAAGCTATGGCTTCTACCATCGTAAGCACGGCCTCCCCATCACGATGACAGAAGTAAAATTCGACGCTGGAATGATGCGCGGCAATTGAGCCTGCGGTGTAAGAAGAGCAGTAAGCAAACAAATAGGGGCCGGTTCAGACTAAGTGGTGCGAAGACTGGGCAAACAGCGAAGCTGGTGGCAGTTCCCTACCTTTACCTTGCTTTACTTTGCTTAACCTGGTTTGGCTTGGATGGTTCTTTGCTTTGTGTTTGCTTTCATTTTCTTAACTTGGTTTGACTTCGCTGGTTCTTAGCCAAACTTATCCGACCCCGAGTATCGTCCCGATACTCGGGGTCGGCGCGCAGTCTTCTAACTTCCTCTTCCTCGGGAGTGACGATCTTCTTTGGCCATCCCGTAATCACGGCGATGTTAGGCGTACAGTCCGAATCTTTTTGAGGGTGAACACGGGAGCGCGTGGCTTTCTATATCACCAGCGCCGTCAGACGGCACCCACAATATCTGCGCGCATGCTCGGGGAGGGTAGGCTCCTTTCGTGCGCATTACGTCATCGTAGTGTGCGTGTGTCGTCTTCTAGCAGTTTTTTCCCCTCAATAGAAACCAAATTATGACAGAAACCACGATTTTGATGCTTTTAATTCAGAAAGTTGTGCTTCTTATGCTTGGCGTTATTGTAATTACTTCAACTTTTCACTTTGTTTAGTTTTCCTTCTGCTGTGTTCTTATCGTACAACGAACACTCAAGGGAACACAAACATCCGAACAATTATTTGGTGCAAGTTCAACAAAAGATTGATCCGTTTAGAAGTAGTATTAGTAAGCAGGAATAATTTTCTCTTTGATGATGTTAGTATTTTGTCATACAACCCTTTGCGGAAACGACTACTGCCATCCTAGAGGGCAGTGACGCGTACAGCGCTGGCACAAAGTCATGATGCGCTCGAAGGTCCTCCCATTTTTGTGGAACGGCTGCCCACAGTTCGTCCCCAGTCGTCGGGTGGACAGGTTTTCGCACCATGGCTGCTTTGATGTACCCCCATATATTTTCGCAGGTGTTCATGTCAGCGCCTTGGGCCAGCCAGGAAAGCATGCGGATTTTGCGATTTTCTATATGTTCCTTGACAACTTTTGCCGTGTGAACCGGCGCCAGGTCATGTTGAAACATAAAGTCCGCATCGGGAAAGACGCTGTGGGCATAGGACAGCAAAACATTGTCCAAAATTTCTGTGCAGTATCGCTGCGATGTAAGGGCACCTTCTATGCGATGCAGAGGACCGAGATCATGCATGCCTTGACACCGCGCCCCACACGTTCACGCAGTTTCGGCCACTCGCGGCAACTCCCTGCACATTGGCTGGCTCGTAACTGCATGGAAATCGTATTTTTGACCATCCTTCGCAAAATCAAACGTGCATTAAGAAAGGTTTCTTACCGTGTGCCTCTGGTTCGCCAAACTCGCATCCGTTGGTCTTGGCGAGTTGTAAAAGTCGACTCATTCGAGAAGATCACTCGGCCCCAGTCATCTGCCATCCATGAGGCGTGTGCTTCGGCAAACTGAAGACGTGACTTCTTGTTCGAAGCAGTGACGACTGACTTTCGTGCAGCTACAGAATTTCGCAGTCCAGCACTTCGGAGGCGTCGCCGGACCGTAGCAAGGGAAGCGTCCACATCTAGCTGCTCCTGCACTTGCCTCGCGGACTGGAACGGGTTCTCAACGACAGCAGCTACCATAAGCGCGTCTTCATCCTCCCATCGCTGCCTTTGGTCGACGCCTGTGTGGGGCATCACAGAGTCCGCCTTCCTTGCTGAATGCCTGAATAATCCTGTTGACGGTCTTTAGCGGCCTCTGCACGAGAGCACCGATGGAGCGCTGTGAATATCCCTTGAGCGAATGTTGTACGATTTTCCATCTCTATTCATCGGGAACGTGGGCCATGCTGAACTTCAGTGGCTGCTCTGACAGATGCGGTAATGTGCAAGAGTATATATGCGCTCCTCAAAGACGGAAGCTGCTTTTTAAATACGCCCACAAGTGTCATGAGTATGGGTGGCCTGGCTACAGATCAACAATGATCTTGAGAACGCTCACAAAATATTACATATATTTTCAAGTTTATTGTTGCATCGTGGGGAGCGTAATGAGAAGTTCAACATCGGCCCCAATCCCGAACCGTACGGCTACCTTATTGCGGTACGCGCGCAGCAGACGACACACACTTGCTTGCGTGACGCAAAGCGCGCGGCGGGAGAATTTGCGCACGCCGGACACACTGCGCATGAGCAATGCTTCTCGTTCCCGCCGCTGCACCGCGCAGTGAGCTCAGAAGGTCACGCGTTCCCGTGTTCACCCTCAAAAAGATTGCGACTGTACTGTCGCCTCGCCGCGGCGACACGGACCTTTTATCAGCCCCCGAAAGGCAAAGCTAGTTTAAGTTTCAAGGACCATGCGCGCTCCTAGGCGTTGCTGGACATTCTAAGTTACTTTTTTTATTTCTCTTTGTATGAATTTTAAATCGGGCGAAGCGCAAGAAGTGGTCGTCTTCGTTCGTCCGTCGAGCTTGCCTCCGCTCACCCTTGCCACTCGCTCAGCCATATCACAAGTCGGATCGCGCTTGGGCATCTGATTCGGTTGACGTGGAAAAGACAAGACAGAGAGGCTTGATCAGGCGTGCAACGAACGGAAGACGCAGGAAACCAGGGGCGCGATCTTGTACGCGTTCCAAAATGGAACGGAGGCGTTCCGTTCCATCGAGCCGCACACGATTGGTCAATTTCAACCGCGACGTTCAAATTGACCAATCGTGTGCGGCTCGATGGAACGGAATGCCTCCGTTCCATTTTGGAACGCGTACAAGATCGCGACCCAGGTCGACCAAGCATAACACGAAGATGGCTAAATCGGGGCATCACATGTGTTGCGCGGCTCTCTGGTGCTCGAACAACGGAAATTACAGTTCTGTCAAGTTTTTCAGGTTTCCTAATGACAGCAGGTAAGCACAAGTATTTCACTTTATGTTTTGATCAGCTATTCATTTTGCATGATTAAACCAGTTCTGTAGAAGCCTGAGTAGACTGACATAGGAGCAGTGTCGCTTGACTCATTCGTGATGACGGCAGCCCATCTGCTGCCGGTGAAATACTTGTAATGAAGGGCTTAAGTGCGTGTTTGATGAACTGTATATTTCACTCTTTACGGTACATGTAGTGTCATGTAGGTAGTTTAAAATTCTGTGGTTCTTCTCAAACTGTGAAAGAAATACATGTACTTCACTCTATCTTCTTTCTGTAAGCCACAAAACGTGTGCACCGTCATAACATGCGTGACAGTAAAGTTCCGTGTGACCACCCCGTGATAGTTAATAATTTTCGCATTCGTTTAGATCTTCTGGAAATTATGCTCGTTCATAATGTACAAATTTTAGTTGTGAATGAAAATTGCTTCTGCAGACTGATACTCTCGCACTGCGTGGAGGTCAGTCTTTTTCTAGTACGGTATGTGTAAAAAAATAAGTCCATCTTTTACTTGCGTTGAGTTTTGGCTGACCGAGAAATCGGCTAGATTTAGGTGATCCACTTCACAACACACGAACAAAACTAACCATTGATAGTGCTACGAAGTTATTTTCTTTATGCTACCCCCCACTATATCTGATATCTGGGGATTAGTTGAAGTGTAGCCCTAAACGTCACAAGTTAGGAATTTTAAAGCAACTGCTTTCACGAAATGACGAAATGTAACATAAGAGCGAATATTGGTAATTAACGACGGTTTGATATATGAAAATTCTTCATAATAATTGCTTGGCACTGGCGCGTACGACCGATGTCCCAGTGGTTAAAAAAATCAATAGCAGCATGCAAGCGAAACGTGGCAGAAAGAAAGCGCTTCCTAAACACGGCATACTTCAGTGGGTTCTGCTCTGCGATTTGGCCAATGTGGCCGCGCGGCCAGCAGACCTGCAAGAGAGCACGAACACAGCCCGTTTGCATGCCTTGTGAGAAAGCAGGGCTTCCGTGTCCTCCTCCCAGCTGCGCACCCTCTCATTTTACCTTCTGACCTCATAAGTGACGTCATAGAGGCATTGTTTTGTTTGTGAATTATTTCCAGAAGAACATCCGGCAATCACCAGTGGCGGAGACGGCACTGCCGCCGCGTCATATCCGCAGTTGTGGAGCGGCTGTTGCGGCGCGTGCATGTGGCTAGGGTGGCGCGGCCGCTGGGGCACTCCGCAATGCTTGACTGTGGCGAGGGTAACCTGGGAGAGGGTGGTAACCTCGCCGAGCGATGACGGCACGTGCGTCGCCTAGCAACGTCTCGCAACAACTGTGCGAGGCGTTGCTAGGCGACGCACATGATATCGTCGCTCGGCAAGGTTTCCCGGCGTACAACAGACGGCAACCGCCCAGGTTAAACAGCTTCGCTGTTAACAAAAAACCTATCTAGCTATGAACCCACCGCAAAGTGCCTGAAATGATTTTGCAAAATTGCAATTTAAATGGATCAAAATTATTGCGTTTTAGCTTATCTCCTTTCAAAATGCACACGCTTTCCTATAAGAAAAAATGTTTCCAACATTATTTGCTTTCATTCTATTGACCCTTTTTCCGGCGCTCCCGTGGGCGCTGCCATGTTTGATCACGTGGTGACGCGTCCATTGCTTGCCTCAGCTGCCGCCGTTGCCTCCGCGTTCCCTTCCCCTTCTCCCAATATTTCCCTCTTTCGTCCCCATACCCCTCCCCTCAGATGCTGATGCCAGTGCTCCCTATAAGGGCTGCAGAAATATGCATCTTTTCCCACCCTAAACCTCTACTACTACTACAATGCAAGCGCACGATGCCGGTGCAGCGCAGCAAACCTCTGTTTCGACGCATATTATTGCGATAGCAACTATATGGACACTCCAAAGCAAATTTCTGCCGTCGCCGTTGCCTTGAGGTTCCGTATGACGTCAATGGAGATGAAATCGTCGCCGCGCGCCGCCTAACGCTGTATGTGCGAGTGAAAGGGCGCGAGGAACGCGCTGTTTCACTGGGAGTGAACCCACGGCGGAAAACAAACGCGCGTTCTGCGCGGTGCTTCCTTAAGGGCAGCAGAAGTAGGCGTCTCTTTACTCTTTTACAACCACCATATATGAGAGCAAACGCGCCTTCTTCCGACGCGCTAAAGGCGGTGGGGGGGGGGGGGGGGGGGAAGGGAGGTGACTTTAGCCATAGAGAAAGAAAAAAAGTTAAGAGCGGACACTCCGCGAAATCTGGCCTCAGGAAGTACGTCACGACCACGTAACAAACTAGTGCTCTCACCAAACGCCGGAGGACGCAAGTGCGAAAAACAAAAAGTTATCATCAATTAAACAGAATGTTTTTTACAAAATAATAATTATGCGCCTATATTTGACATGTTATTTATACATAAAAACAATTTATTCAACGCACCTTACGTGGTTATTTTTGTTCAGCCGCACTGCCATAAGCAGCATCTACGATTTCGCGCCGAGAGTACTCGCCATACCAGCATGCGACAAGCCCAGGCATGACCATAGGCATGACAGCGGGAAGGTTTCGTCAACGTCGGCTGCTTCGGTGTTTTCGTGTGTGAGACAGCAGGTGAGGTACGTTTTCAAGCGAAGCTTGTTGAATTACATGTTGTTGGGCTAGTTGGGTCATTGAATCAGAAAAAGGTTACTACTGCGCGAATAAGACGCCATGTAAGAAACAAACACGCCCACACGCGTTGCGCTTCGTGTGGGTGGGCGTTTCTGTGTTTCTTACGTGGTGTCTTATTCGCGCAGTTGTAATCTTTTTCTGGAGCTTGTGAGGACGGCGAGGTTTGCTAAAAAAGCAGTTTGTGGCTGTATGCGGCGGCAAGACGTGAACATTGTGCAACGTATGCAGAATCGCGTTCGGCTCGATGGAACGGAACGCCTCCGTCCCATCGTGGAACGCGTACAAGAACGCGTACAAGATTTCGCCCTAGTATAGCAAACTGGGGCACGGCGTCAAGCCGAGGCGACGCGTGCTGTGCGCTGAGCTCGGTGCGAAACATTAGGGAGTTTTCGAATAGCGTACGAAAAGCTTGCGGCGTAGCGGCGAATGCGTCGTACGCTCGCGGGCTCCCCTTAAGTGAAGCCCGCAACGCTACGCCCGCAAGCTTTGCTTTCGCTATTCGAAAACTCGAAAACTCCCTGTTGAGGAGCGGTCGCTGGGCCTCGCATGCTTCACGACGCGTTTCCCGAAGCCTCGGACCACGAATAAATCCTGGTGTGCATTTACTGACATTTTCAGACTGCGCTGATGCCATGCCGTCCGGCGGTCCAAGCTACGGCAGCTACTGCTGTGTTTCGTGGTGCTTGAACAATGGCAGAACCCACAAGAAGCCAGGGACGAGTTTATTCCGCATACCACGGGACGGCAGGTGCGCTAAAGCTTTTGTATGGTTTGCATGTCTTCAAGGTTACTTTTCGTGCTTGCTCAGTGAGGCTAACAATAACAAAATCACTATTCGAGCACTTCGCCTTCAGCTGATAGTTCATTGCCGATGCAGGATGACAGCATGGATGCAGTATGCCGGACGAGATGATCTCCTGAGTAAGCCGGCCAGCCTATTGTACGCAACGTACAGGGTTTGCAGCGACCATTTTACTGCTGAAAGTTTCATGGACCCTGGGCACACAAGGCTTACAAGAATGGCTGTTCCCAGTGTGCAACCAATTGCACCATGTAAGTGATTGACAGAAACTCAATTATCTGCGATAGCAGCCACTTCTTTTGAATCAGTGGTGACAGTTAACCTGGAAGATATTTGTAGCCGATGGAGAAACCTCGCTGTAGAAGTAACACTTCGAAAGTCTTAAATTTTGTGAATTGTGGGCTATTACCTTCCTAACAGCTTTACATTCCTGTCATTCTTTTATGCTATTGACCTGTGCAACTTGTTTTGAAATACATTGAAGGGCTATTTAACGTTAACTTGAAGCCTTCATGCACATGTACACATATACCTCGTATCAAAGAAAGCTGGCACTGTCGATAATTCCACAAACCACACATTGCTTGTTTCTCTGTTGATGCATTCTTTTTTCTTCCACCTACCAATTCATGCGTTTGAAAGGGCGGTTTAAATTTCCCTGTGCTACAAGCTTTGTAACTTGTACCAACTACACATATATGCAGGTTCTCTGAGCATCGCTTCAAGTAGTGACTGGGACATGACTGCAGAAGCCGCACTGCAAGGTGTGGATGTGCTTCAGTTTTTATTTTAAGCCTCTTACTGACAAATTGTTGTTGTTTCATTTCTTTAGGGTCTGCGGCAGAGGCTTCGAAAAGCGGCTCCCACACATTGAAGTGCCCCGAGGAGCAGGGTGTGTACAGTGTCGACTTGTCTTTTTTTTCGAACTGAGTTCGAAACCTCTGTTGACCAAACCTCTACAGGTGGCAGCTCCCATGTAGCTGGTGAAGGAGTTCCTGCTGACTGCGTCTTGCTGGAGGAAACCTTGGACAGTCGCTCAGTTGTCACAAAGGGAACATGTGTGACTGGTGAGTTTACTGTTTGCTTCAACACTTATGTTCACTTCAACAGACTATTGATATAGAGACTTCCGCAGGCTGCTCGCAAGATTGTTCCGACAGCAGTGTCCGAGGTACTGAACAAGCTTCACAAGACTCTCCAGAAGATGTGTCCTCCAACAGCACCACGCCTGAGTGCCCTACAGCAAATAGTGATTATGCTGTTATTGCAGCTGTTTTCAATGTGCAATTTTATGTTTAGGACATTCTGAGCAAACTAGCACCAATAAAATGTCATGGTGGGCTCTCAGTGATTTTCATTATTAGGGTGCCATTGTTAATGTTTTTTTTTTCAATTTGTGGAATCGAAAACTTTGCACCACAGAAAGTTGGGCACCTTGGGTAAAAAAGAAGCGAAGAAAGCGCTCGTACGGGATTAGTTGCTGTTCGCTTTTAAATCAATCTTTGTTTATTGCAGTGCTTTCCTGTGTGCCAGCTGCAAGGTCTCCATCAAAGAAATACAAGCAAACCATTCGACGTCTGCAAGCCAAAGTAGCAGCACAGCGGAAAACTATCAAAAGACTGCTGAGGCAGCCTCACCGAGCACCGTCATCGACTTCAAAGGCCCTTGGCATTATCCGACCGCACGTCACCGAGGAGGTTTTTAAAATTCTTTCTGCACGTGTTCGCTTGAGGCCCAAAGGCAAGGGCAAGCGGTTTCCCGTGTGGTTCAAGAAATTTGCTCTTCACTTAAACTTCCGTGGTCCGCGAGCATACCGATTTCTGGCTCCATATTTTTCTTTGCCCTCCCGGCGTTCATTAAGGAGGTGGCTAGCCAATGTAAAGATGACTCCAGGCACAATTCCAGGAATCATTTCTTCCATTGCAACAAGTACTCAAGCTTGGAATGAACGGGACCGAGTGTGTGCTTTACTTTTCGATGAAATAGCACTCAAAAAGAATTTGTGTTATGATGCTGCACGGGACATTGTCCAGGGTTTTAGACATGATGGCACTGATCGCACTTCAACCATTGCTGATCGAGCAATGGTAGTTCTTCTTGTTGGTGTTTCGAAAAAGTGGGTTCAACCGGTTGCTTTTACTATAGGGCACACATCAACACCATCATCTGTTATGCATAACCTGCTGGTGTCACTCAATGTGGAGCTTAGGAGCATTAACATTGCAGTGAAAGCAGTCATTTGTGACCAGGGCAGTTCAAATGTAAGTCTCGCTAACCAACTAAGAGTGACTGTAGCAAAGCCTTTTTTTGAAGTTAATGGTGAGCGGGTATATTTCATCTTTGATGTTCCACATTTAATTAAAACAACGCGCAATAATGTGCAAGCACACAAGTTATATAATGGGGATGACATCGTTGATTGGTCCCACATTGTAAGCCTTTACCAATCCTCACATGAGTTGCGGTTGCGATTGGCTCCAAAGTTGACAGAAAGGCACATTCATCAGAAACCTTTTTCTAATATGAAGGTCAGCAGAGCAACGCAGGTTCTCAGTGCATCAGTTTCGATTGCTATCACGGCATTGGTGTATGCGAAAGTGCTGCCTGCCTCGGCCATCACTACAGCACAATTTTGTGATCGTATGGACAGGATTTTCGATGTCTTGAACAGCTCGAGTTAAAAGAAAACTTCGCAAAAGCTCCGGCATGCAATCGTGAAAGAGGATTCAGAGCTGATTGACTTCCTTCGAGGCCAGCCTCCCTGGATTGCATCATGGACGTTTGATGGCAGACGTCAACCACAAACCGTCGTTGGTTGGCAAATCACAATTCAGGCTATTTGTCAACTGTGGGACGACCTCTCCAAAAATTACAATTTTGAATACCTGCTAACACGCAGACTTCAACAGGATCCTCTGGAGAACATATTTGGCCACATAAGGCAAAAGCAAGGTTGCAACACCAACCCCAATGTAGCACAATTTATTTGTGGCCTGAAGCACATCTGCATAAGAAAACTCTTCAAACTGTCAGAATACGGAAATGTCGAGGATGATGAATGTGACCTCCTTCAGGAGCTCTCGCCATTCTCCCTCGCTAGTGCGTCTCTTGTGGATAATGAGGAGTGTGCACAGCCACAGCCTGACGACTTTCCCGCTCTAGACGATCTCTCTGAACTTGCGACCAACCTTCACTCCCATATTATTGATGACTCCGCTACATATTATGTAGCTGGTTTTCTCATCAAATACTTTCTTCGGAATGCACGTGATACTTGCAGTTGCCCACAGATATTGATAGACGACAGCGAGACACTAAAGGGGACCCATAAGTATTTCACAATGCTCAAAGCATACCACGTCCCCAGCAATCTTTTCGGAAATCTAACTGTGCCATCGGAAGCAGCTTTTGAATACGTACAACAACTTGAATGTCACTTTCTTGCCATTATTGAGGCCACTGCACATCACCTGAAAGTGTCTGATGTTTTGTATCACCATCTCTCAAGTGTTGGCGATTTTCATTTCTGCTCTGCTGGGTGTCGCGAGAAGTTTCTGAAAATGTTTTGCCGGGTTCGTTTATGTTGGCATGTGCGTTTTGTGAACCGAAACTTAGATAGGGTTAGGTTCCAGTCTTCAATTTCAGGTATACAGCTTGACAAGTTCAAAGCTTAGCAATTAGCGGTTGCTTTACACAAAAGCATTCAAGTTGAATCGAATCCTGCAATAGCTTTGTTATAGTCATTACTTCGTTACATCAGACCTCATTATGGCCCTCTATCAAGTTCAACGGGACTAACCGCGCCTTCGTTATGTCCATTCTTTTGTTTACCCACTATGAAGAGTATGACCTTAAAAAGAAATTATGCTTGGTAGCCTCTCTGTATTTTGGTAGCATATGCGGGCGAACTCTGCACGTTAGTGTGGGTCGTCGGTCACTATGTGCACTTTATCTCTCCAGCTCAAGTAATATAACGATAGCAAAAGCGCGTGTTGAAACATATTCAAGCGGGTAAGGAACACAGTATGAAGTGGGCATGGTTCACATTTTCATGCCTTTCGTATATTAGCTTCTCGTCAACCTCCTCACCACGCCCATCAAAACTTTTCATAAGATTGTCCAAAACTGCAGCTGTTGATGGGGTTGCGGACGCTGCCCCTTTATTATCATAGCTTGTGAGTCATAGCGCACTGTGTACAGCCTTTGTGAAAAATAATGACAGTGTTAACGCACTGTGTACAGCCTTTGTGAAAAATAATGACAGTGATAAGGCACTATGTACAGCCTTTGTAAAAAAATGATGACAGTGACAATGCACTGTACAGCCTTTGTGAAAAACAATGACCGTGATAATGCACTATGTACAGCCTTTGTGAAAAACAATGACAGTGATAAGGCACTATGTACAGCCTTTGTAAAAAAATGATGACAGTGACAATGCACTGTACAGCCTTTGTGAAAAACAATGACCGTGATAATGCACTATGTACAGCCTTTGTGAAAAACAATGACAGTGATAAGGCACTATGTACAGCCTTTGTAAAAAATGAGTGATAAAGCACTTGTACAGCCTTTGTGAAAAACAATGACAGTGATAATGCACTATGTACAGCCTTTGTGAAAAACAATGAGAGTGATAACGCAATATGTACAGCCTTTGTAAAAAATGATGACAGTGATAACGCACTGTGTACAGCCTTTGTGAAAAACAATGACAGTGATAATGCACTGTGTGCAGCCTTTTTGAAAAATAATGAGCGAAAGTGGTTTTCTTCGGCTGTTAGCCCTCTGATACCGCTTTGTAGCACCAATTAAGGTCCACAATTTTGGATAAGTGATGACTACCATCTATTTCAACTTGGAAGCGTGACAGCAACGCCCAGACGCAAGTAACTTGGGCTCTAAGTTTTTGATGAGAGCGACACATAAGAAGAGGCAACAGGTCTGCAAGTGTTGTAGCATAAAGTCTGTCTTTCACATTGTGGGCAAGCTGCCCTACCTTTCCGAGGACGAACAGGCAACGTTGAAGCATAAAGTTCGCTTTTTTTTCTCATTTTGGGCAAGTTGCTCTTAAGAACAGCCAACACACTGTATTTTGCTTTTCTGATATATAGTGTCGTGTGGTTTCTGTACGCTTTTTCTTTTCTGTGCATTACTTCTGTTAACCCGAGTCGTGACTCGGGACTTTATTGCTGTGTATACGTCACTTCTTCCTTCTTTATCAACTTTGTGCGCTGAGTTTTTGCCATAGATCCATATAGATCCTTACCCACTTGCCCAGTGCGTCATTCTTCACCAGCTTGTCGGCTACTGCCAACTCTAGCGATGTGTGCGTTGTCTGTGTTCTGACTCTATTTGTTAGAATTTATTTGTAAGTCTAGATGCATTTGTTGTCTACATTGCATTTCTGTGCGATGTTCTTCTCATTTTGTGCTTTTTATATGCTCAGCCTCTTCCTTGCCTTGGAATAAAAACATTGCGGGTACTCTCTCTCTTTGATTGATATATAGAATGACCGCTTGTTCCAAAAGAAAGGCGCGATGAATAAAGCCGTAGTGAATTATGATTACCTGCATATCTTTCTATTATAACTTAGTCGAAATAAAGATTACGTCATGACCTCAATTCGCACGCACAGTTTTAAGCTAAAACAAATAGGGAATCGCTAAATCAAAACGACAAACAATAGCATTGCTATTTGGGCGGAGAAAAGTGGTCTGAAATCATTAACTTTCGCCATAGCCAAACGTCGGTTGCGCACAGTAATCCAAAATTCGCGCCAGTGAAACCGAAACGGAAAGCGCAGGCCAGTTGCTCTCACCAACCACCAGGTGCGCTAGAGTCGATTGGGCCGCCGGGGTATATGGGAGTGTCCACTCTTAACTTTTTTTTCTTTCTCTATGCTTTAGCTGCGGCACCAAGTGCCTATTTATATCAGAGGCTCCGGCACCAGTCAGCAACGCCGCACGCGTTTTGTGCGAACGCGGGCAAAACGCCGACGGCGTCGACATTAGTTCTGCGTGTTGCCGGTGCTGCTGCATGTCCAAGTTTATACAGCTGATAAAGCTACTATCATTTACTCTGTATAGCTCTCTACAAATTTGCTATCGCAATTGACGCTTCGCCTTTCAGGTGAAACTGCGACCACTTTTCTTAGACGGTGGCTTTGCGCACGACATGAAGCTTTGACCACAGCTTTAGTGGACATGTAAGTGCTTTCAAAGCTCATTACGACTTGTCCAAACGGCGCGAGCAGCATATACAGTGCTTGTATTAAAAGCGGGGCCAGAGGCGTATTCCAAGCTGCCCAAACATTCCGCTTATGAATTAAATCGGGATCTGTGTGTTCTTCGTTCTTTATTTGTCAAACATTTTTAAGCAGTGGCTTGTCATGTTTCTGACTCAGTAAAGTTCCTCGGTGCGGCCATCTGATTGTTTATTTTCAGCCCAATCGCTCGCGGGTGTGCTCTGCTGCGATAGATTTGTTCTTGCTGCGCACAAATCTTGGAATGTAAATGTTCTGCACTTTCTGGTAGCTTGTAGCAAAGACGTATTATCGCTGGTCCATCGCTTACTCTGTGGACCGTCACGAAATGTTCAGCTTCCAACATTCATGTCTTGGTGTAGTCGCCGTCACTCACGCTTCAGCACATTGATTCAAGTGTGCGCACATTCACTTATTATTGATACGTTGGCGATAGGGTGCGTGTAAGTTTGCGTGCGAGTAGGGGTAGATGTGTGTAAATAACGTGCGAGAAACTTACTATGCCAGTAAGTGGCGTTACTTCCTTTTGTACCCTACTAAAAAATCCTATTTGATTTCAAACGGGTTTTATCAAATAGGATTATGGAACGGGACCCCGTTTGAACCGGTTTAGTCCAGACCTGTTTGAACCTGTTTAGTCCAGACCAGTTTGTCCCCGTTTGAACCCGTTTAGCCCTGACCTGTTTGTCCCTGTTTAGTCCACTCCCGTTTGACCCTGTTCAGTCTTGTCCTGTTTAACCCAGTCCTGTTTACCCCTGTTCGAACCTATTTATTTCCCTATTTGGGCCAGGTTCCTTTAGACTGGTCCCATGTCAATTAACAAAAGTCATTCTTTAAATCTATTAGGTGCACTTATGGATTTGAGATCAGCCTTGAATGATTTTTGCGTGGCCTATGAGTACGCTTGACATGCATAACCTATAAGAGTATGCAACCTGAAAAAAATCGGTAGCTGATTTTCATATGTACTACAAGTATGCAAATGTAATTCTTGCAGGTGTACTGCATGCTTTATCATTTGTACTCATCTTACTGCAGTGTTGTGTTGCTGTAATGGTTTGTGCATAAAACAAATGTACAGCAAAGCGTAATTTTAAGTTGGAAAAACGTCGGGTGAAGAGGACTTGTAAAAGAAAGACATAAGTGTACTTTACGTGTGTTTTTATGTACACCCATTTAAACATTAATACTGAAGCACTCCGATTCTAAGACGGGGTATGTCGCACATCTGACAAGCATAGTTTATTCGAAATTCTATAATGGTACTCTGACAGAAAACCAGTGGAATGTGTTGCTTTGATGAGAGCTTGCAGGGCACCTGAAAAAGTAAAGAAAAGCAAACAATTTCTTTTCACTTATGCAACAGGTTCACACAAAGGCAAAAGTACTTTTGCGTATGTTCACACAGATAAGAATGGGCAAGCATTCATAATATAGGAGATACTAACAAATCTCATTCAAAGGTAACTGGTTTCAGGCAATTTGGCTATGATTCTAAGGGAACATGCATTACTGTTGTAGAATAAACTGTCACAATTAGCGGGCCTATGAAACAAGTGTTATAATCAAAAAGACATCACTTATTCCATTAACAATAGTATTGAAGCAACAAATGTAGTACAAGCATAAAATGCACATTTAAAAAGCAGCATGGACACGTCACGCTAATAAATTATTCGGAAGCTACCTTTCTGCCAGCAAAGTAAATACCGTTGTGGAATAGTGGCTTTAGCATCCACCGTGTTTGGCTGGTTTATCCCATACTGATAATTAAGAGACTTAGATGGGCTAGTTGGTTGCTGGCTTGATGGAACATGTTATAACGGTGTTTGTAGTAAATTCTGCTTCTTTCTACGCCACGATCTCATTGGTAATCCGGACAGTGTTCCTCTGACCCCTGACAAAGTGCAATGAGCATGAGAAGGTACCGCTTCCTGCTTTTTAACTATATTGCACGAGAACACTATAATATGGTCGTGCGTCGTCCTAAAGGGAACATCACCTTAGACGACTCTTGCACAGGAGGGTGCTTGGTGCACCTGAGTACTTCTGCTGGTCTCGCTGAGTATTGTCCCTTAAAGGCACTGAAATGACGCGTGATCGACGGTTGCCCGACATAGCTAGAAATGGGGGAGGCTGTACACCTGGCCTCCAAAACATGCATGTTCATGTGTATGCATAGAGTTGACAGCTTGCTTATTTCCTGTGCTCTGTGTGGACCTGCGTGCTAGGCCATGCCACGGGCTGCGCCAAATGTTTGGTATGTTATTGGTACTTTCTTCGTTAACAAGTTCAGGGCCACGATCTTGTAGCAATGCATTTTTTGATGCCGTTTCTAATAGTACTTCGTCAGTTGTCATAGTGACACTGTGCCCATGTTGTCAGTACGGATTTGATGGAACATGTTATAACAGTGCATGTGAGGACGGGACGTAGAAAGAATGCACTGAGGACAATTGCCGAACTTCAACTGAGGTTTACTACAGCAGTTCCTGCACAGAAACATTGGACAAAACACCACCATGGCGCACATTGTCAGCGCGATTATAACAGAAAGTCATCATGTCATACAGCACTACGCAACGTTTTGATCTGCACAATATTAAAGACGCATTTGTACTACACGTTATACCCCCCCCCCCCCCCCATCATCAATTTGCGCTCTTCAAGCCCGCGAATTTGAAAACCTTTTCTTGCAAATATGTCTTTTCTTTTTGATAAATTAAGTGATGCGATGTTAATGCAACCTTCTCCATTCTTTTTTTGTGTGGAATGCCCCAAACAATTCTCTCTCTCTTTGATCCTTAAAACTTCCGAGTATACAAGTGTCATCGTACACTGGAGTGCAAGGACACCTTTGCAATGGTCAGCCAAGTGACCCCCCGCTACAAAAGCCTGCACGGATGCTCGATGCTCCCTCAAATGGTCATTAACGCATCTACCAGTTTGACTGAAATAACAACTGCCCCAGGAGAGCGGGATGTGGTAAACCGCCTCCGTCTGGCAGCGTACGAAGCCCTTAACATGCTGTTTTGGGCTCTTTTGTGAAGTGCGTGCAATGTTCACAGCATAGCACATTCATGCCAGTTTTTCCGAGCGGAGGAGACTATGGGACTATAGGAACTCAAAACTTGTTAAGAGAGACATTGCATTGAACAGTATAGATCCGCGCTCGAATGGTGATGCGAGCATCAGAAAGCTCGGAGTGCAAACAACCAAGAGGCTCAAGCAGGCGGGTTTTCCTGGTGAAACAATCGCTTCTGTTGTTGAAAGCCTATTTGGTGAAGTAAGGTCTGGTGTGGGGAGCAGGGGAGCCGATAAAGAATGGTCAAGGAAGCCGTTGGTGGTGCCTTATTTGCACAACCTCTCCCACCGCTTGAAGAAAGTGGCCGGAAAGTGCGGCCTTCCCATAGTGTTCTCCGCTCGGAAAAACTGGGGCGAATTTGCCGTGCAGTGAACAGTGCACGCACTTCACATAAGTGTGCAAAACAGCATGCTAAGGGCTTCGTACGCTGCCAGACGGAGGTGGTTTACCACAACCCACTCTCTTGTGGCAGGTGTTATGTCAGCCAAACTGGTTGATGCTTTAATGACCATTTTACGGAGCATCGAGCATCCGTGCAGGCTTTCGTAGCAGTGGGTCGTTTGGCTGACCATTGCAAAAGGCCCTTGCACTCCAGTGTACGACGACACTTGTATACTTGGAAGTTTTAAGGATCAAAAAGAGAGAATTGCTTGATGCATTTCACATGAAAAAAGGAGGAGAAGGTTGCATTAGCACCGCATCACTTAATTTGTGAAAAAGAGAAGAGATATATTTGCAAAAGAAGGTTTCCAAGTTGGCGGGCTTGAAGAGCTTAACTTTATTGTATAACGTGTAGTACAAATGTGTCTTTGATCTTGCGCAGATCAGGATTTTCCGTAGTGTTGTAAGACATGACCATCCGTTGTGATCGCGCCGACACAATGTGCGCCATGGCAGTGTTTTGGCCAATGTTCTTGCGCAGAAACTGCTGCCTGTGTAATTTTTCTGCTGTAAACCTCAGCTGAAATTCGGCGATTGTCCTCTGTGCATTCTTTCTGTGATCTGTCATCACACAGCGCCGTTATACGATGTTCCATCACACCCGTACTCATAACATGGGCACAGTGTCACTATGAGAACTGACGAAGCACAATTAGAAATGGCATCAGACAACGCATTGCTACAAGATCATGGCCCTGAACTTGTTAATGGAGAAAATACCAATAACATACCAAACATTCCGCGCAGCACACGGTATGGCCTAGCGCGCAGATCCACACAGAAACACAGAGCACAGGAAATAAGCAAGCTGACAACTCTGCGTACACATGAGCATGCATGTTGTGGTGCTCAGGTGTACAGCCTCCCGCATTTTTATTCATATCGTGCGAGCGTCCATCACGCATCATTTTAGCACCTTTAAGGCGCTATATCAGCGAGACATGCAGAAGTACTCTCAGGTGCACCAAGCACTATTCTGTGCAAAAGTCGTCTAATGCGATGTCCCGTTCAGGATGATGCACAAACATATTATAGTGTTCTCATGTAATATAGTTAAAAAGCGGGAGGCCTTATCATGCTCATTGCATTTTGTCAGGGGTCAGAGAAACACTCTGCCCGGATTACCCATGAGATCTCCGCCGGCCGTGAACAGTGGATGACAAGAGTGGCGTAGAATGAAGCAGAATTTGCTACAAACTTGCGATCATGCAACTTTTGGAGATATCGCAGCTGCGTACAACGTATGGAAACCTTTGGGTGATAACATTTTCCCTACAGTGTTGCAGTCAAGATTTCGAGATATCCGGAGCACAGCACAGAAGCATTACTAGATAAGAGGTCAAATATACATAAAGTCGATACCGAGCCACGAAAAAATTTTCGACTTAACTGATATGTTGTGATATCAGAGTTTGAGTTAACAAGGATTCAAGGGATAATCCGGAGTTCCCTACTACAGCATGCCTCATAATCATATCGTGGTTTTAGCATGTGAAACTCAAGAATTTAATTTTTTTAGAGCAAACAGTATATGCATAGGACCAAATGCTAATATAGAATATGCTGACAGCAGCTACATAAACAAAAATTTCATACTTTCAAGAAATTGTCAGATGGTCTGAGCAAAGATCTACTAATGCCAAAATTATGGCCATTAGTTTTAAATGGCCTATTCTGCAATACCTTCCTTACATTTAACTCAAATTATAAGTGCAGTGTACATACATGGTGCTAACTACAGCTGAAAAAGATTGGCACTATTCCTTGAAGTAAGAAGTGCATGGTACTTTTTCACGCAATCGCAGCAGTTTGCCTTGCGATTGTTAGCCTATGCAAATGGATTTAAAACTTCTAGACGTCCGTGTCCCCTGGACAGGTTGAATAGTCGCATTGCGCCTCCTTTCATCAGTTTTTGTCCACAAAGTCATGCAGATAAAGACATTACCCTGAGTTTGAACCTGTTAATGCATTCCGTTTCATAATAATGAAATTGTGGTCACTGACAAAAAAAAGGCTCAAGTTGCGGAGCAGAAACAGATTCCAGGGTTACACCATGGCAGCTACGCACGTGGACCTTTTCTTTTACTTCAGAAGGAGCTGACTGCAGGCATGTTCCACGGGGCAGGTTACTCTCGCCAGGATATTGTGAAGTATCCTGCAGTGTTGAAGTTCAGTCCTTTGCACAAAATGGCAGTTTCAGGTTTAGTGGGCTTGCAGGAAGACAAGCTGAAGTTAACTTCTTGGTTTAAACAGGCTTTTTTGTTTTAATATGCCAAGCTTTCTTGCGACAGTTTGCAGAGGTGATCCCTTAGCGTCGCTGTGAAGTGGACATAGAGCTATATGACCCAGATGACATGCATAGCCTGCTCTAGTTGGCATCTTGCAAATGTGTCAGTTTTCAAGCCCTTGATTTTCTGTCAGCATTCTTGAACTCTTGCTATTAGTAATTTCTTCCCGGCTGGCCGAATTATCCGGAGGCTGCACACTGGCGCTACTGATGTCTTAAAGTGCCGACTTTTCGAGACAAGGTTCCTAGCTTTGTAAGTCTGGTTGAAGGAAAGGTGGCACTTATAGATTTCTAATCTGGACACGAGTAAGACGAACCAATGTGCCTTTGCTAAAATGTGCTATCCATAACTTCTGTAGGAAATTTCGTCAAAGCTTCAACAAAAATTCATCTAGTCAGGTAACATGATGATGAAGATGTGGTCAGTGACCAAGTTACTGCAAGCGTGCTACCACTGAGAGCAATTTTCTCAACCCTTGACTAACTGCTATACACTATGGACAAGGCGTAACCAAGATTTGCTGGCTTGTTTCAATAATGCTAGAATAGGCACCTGTAAGTGCCACCTTTCCTACAACCACATTTGCAAAGCGAAGAACCTTATCCTAAAAATCTGCACTTGAAGACATCGATAGCGTCAGTGTGGGGCCTCAAGATAATTCGGCAAGCCGAGAAATTACTGACAGCACAATTACAAGTACACCAACAGAAAACGAAAAGCTTGGCAGACGATGCAATCTTCACAGCGCTAACTACAGCAGGCCATTTTTCAGAAGTTTTTGAATGCACAACTTTATGCCAACTTCCCGCTAATGATACTGAAGCACCCATGCAGACAGTTGCAAAAAAAAGATTGATGCTCCAAGAGAAATGCGCCCACTCAAACCATGGAAGTTGTGTGTAACTTGTCTTCCTACAACTACAATGAACCTAAAGCTGCTGTTTTGCACAAGGGAAGAAACACCAACACTGGTGCCTCACTCAACCCGAGTCATCTGCTCCGTGGAAGGTGCCGTCAGTCAGCTTCCTTGCGAACATGAGGCCCACACCTGCACTGTCAGTGAGCTGTACAAATTACAGAAGCACAGCCTACAAGCTTATGTGCCTTAGTGTGAGCAAGGAACCCGTATGGGCTCCAAAACCCATCGAACCATTTAACTCAACCCAACGAGCCAAGCTAGTTTCGTGCAGAGAAAAGTTGCAGCACGTAGGCTTTTCCTAGAATACTTTCTCGGCCGAGAACAAGCTTGGTTTGTTGTGTAGGCACATAAATAATGAAAAGGCATGCATCGCTACCTGTGAAAAAAATGATGCAAAAATGCATGTAGATTGATTGATTATTGTGGTTTATTGGCGCAAGGGCCAGATGTGGCCAAAGAGCGCCAAGACGATGGTAATGGCTTGTTAGTGGTAGATGAATAGGGAATTATATGATCATTAGATGTGGCATGGCTGTAAAGAGGCCTAAAATCAGTCGCTGTAAAGTGCTTAAAATCTATAAGTAATAAAATTATGGCAATGACTGATTATGTGTACTATGGACATGAACAATGCATTGCGAAGGAATGATAAGACTTACAAAATATTAAAGATACAAGAATTGACCAGAAGCACAAGTGCCTAAACAGAGCCCTTGAAACACAAGGGCCTGGAGGCATGTGCTATAAAAACTATCACGGCAACACCCTCTGGAGAGAGGATGCGCTATGAACTTATTGGGCTAATAACATGTAGCACAACATCCTTCAAGAATGCAAGGACTGCGTTGGTGTTAAAAAGTGGTTCTTTGCCAAGAAACATAGCGGGATGCAGAGGGACACAATAACGATATGCGAGAGGAAAATGTTTCTTTCTTTCTCTTTCGGCTTCCCGACACTCCAGGAGGACGTGGAGGACGGTGAGCCTGTTGCCACATCTACCGCATGTTGGAGGATCATTTCCATTCAATAGAAAATTGTGAGTACCATATGTGTGTCCTATTCTGAGACGACAGGATAGGACATCAGTTCGTCTTGTTTTAGTTGTGCAGGGCCAGAACCCTAACTGTGGCTTAATCAAGTGGAGCTTATTATTTGTTTCAGCGTCCCACAGGCGCTGCCAGTGGCCTCGCAATTTCCTTCGCAAAAAAGGCTTCAGATCTGTGGAGGGAATAGCAGCGGCAGGATTATTAGCTTGCGATGTAGTTGTTGTGGCCAACTGGTCTGCTAGCACATTGCCCTCAATGCCTCTGTGGCCAGGCACCCAGCATATTATTACACGTCTATGAGATTGGTAAATGTTACACAAGAGTGAGTAGAGCTAAATAAAAACAGGATTTTTATGCTTTTGTAAAGATGTTAGCGCTTTTACAAGACTCAACGAGTCTGTGAATATTATTGCCTTTTGTAATTTCAATTTCTCTATATATTTCACCGCAGACAGTACTGCGTAGGCTTCTGCGGTGAAGATGCTTGTTAGGGGGTTCAATACGTCAGATTTAGAAAAGGAGGGGCCAACAGCGGCGTAAGATACGCCAGCATGGGACTTGGATGCGTCGGTATAGAATTCCGAGCACGAGTACTTCGATTGAAGTTCGCGGAAATGCATTGCAATTTCGAGCTCGGGAGCGTGCTTTGTGACCTCTACAAAGGATAGATCACATTCTATCACCTGCCACTCCCAGGGCGGTGAAAGCTTAGCTGGAGGCATTAGGCGATGTTCTAGAAGTGTGACATCCATCTCCTCGCTAAGTTCTCTTACACGCAGTGAGAAAGGCCGCCTCATAGAGGGTCGATTATAGAAAAGCGTTGCACACTTCAAATCATTAAGGGTTGTAGAACAAGGATGTTCACGATCGGAGTGTACTTTGAGAAAATAGGTGAAGCTGATGTATGTTCTCTGTAAATGGAGTGACCACTCATTGGATTCTGCATATAAACTTTCGACGGGGCTTGTTCTGAATGCGCCAGTGGCCAGGCGGTTACCTAGATGGTGGACAGGGTCTAGCATTTTTAGTGCGCTCGGGGCGGCAGAGTGATATACTACGGCACCATAGTCCAATCGTGACTGAATGAGGCTCTTGTGAAGGTTCATTAAACACTTCCTGTCGGTGCCCCAGGATGTGTGAGATAAAATTTTCAGTAAGTTCATTGTTTTTAGGCATTTCGCCTTTAGATGTTTTATGTGGTTAATGAAAGTAAGCTTAGAGTCAAGTATGATGCCTAAAAATTTGTGTTCTTTGTTCATAGGTATTTGTTGTCCATACATTTCGATAGTTGGATCTGCAACAAGACCTTTCTTCCTGGTGAAAAGAACACAAGAACTTTTGTGGGGGTTTACTTTGAACCCGTTTTCCTCTGCCCACTTAGACACTTTGTTGAGCCCCTGCTGTACCTGCCTCTCGCACACTGTGAGGTTACAGGACTTGAAGCCTATCTGTACGTCGTCCACGTAGATGGAATAAAATATAGCTGGTGGTAAAGAAGCACGAAGCGTGTTCATTTTAACGATAAAGAGTGTGCAACTGAGCACGCCTCCTTGGGGTACACCAGTTTCCTGCACAAAAGGTCGTGATAAAACATTGCCAACTCGAACACGGAATGTGCGATTCAGCAGATAACTCTCAATCACATTTAACATATTACCACGTATACCAAAGTGGGAGAGGTCTCTCAGTATGCCAAACCGCCATGTGGTGTCGTAGGCCTTTTCTATGTCTAAAAATACAGACAAGAAGAACTGTTTGTGAACAAAAGCTTCGCGTATCTGCGCCTCAATACGTATCAAGTGGTCAGTGGTGGATCGACGCTCGCGAAAACCACACTGGTATGGATCAAGCAGTCTGTTTGATTCTAGGAAATGTAATAGGCGACGGTTTATAATTTTTTCGAAGACTTTGCAGAGACAGCTTGTTAGCGCTATGGGCCGATAACTCGATACAGAGGATGGATCCTTCCCCTGCTTCAGGATAGGGATCACTATGGCCTCTTTCCAGGCAGAGGGGATCTCGCCGGAGGTCCATATAGAGTTATACAGACAGACAAGGGTTTTCTTCGTTTCAGAGGGTAGGTTCTTCAACATTTCATATAATATGCGGTCAGAGCCTGGGGCAGATTGGTTACAACAGGCGAGTGATGCATGAAGCTCTGCCAAAGAGAAAGGTAAGTTATATGGCTCGTTCCCGGTGCTCTTTCGGTCTAGTTTTTGTTTTTCTATTGCTGCTTTGTATTTTGTGAATTCTGGAGAATAGTGCGATGAACTCGACACATGTTCATAATGTGCACCCAGGTGGTTTGCTTGGTCTTCCAAGCTGTCGCCCTGTGTATTTACCAAAGGGAGTGAATATGTTTGTCGTCCTCTCACCTTGTTAACCCTGTTCCATACTTTGGCCTCATCTGTATACGAGTGTATACCTGATAAAAACTTCTGCCAACTCTCTCTTCTGGCCTGTCGGCGCGTTCTCCTTCCTTGTGACTTCATCTTCTTAAAGTTGATAAGATTCTCCGCAGTAGGTGAATCACGTAGCAACCCCCACGCTTTGTTCTGTTTCCTACGAGCGTTTCTGCATTCGTCGTTCCACCATGGGACACGGCGTTTGCATGCCACACCACTTATTTCGGATATGCATTTAGAAGCGGCATCAATTATGAAGGCAGTGAAATACTCTACAGCAGCATCAATTCCTAACGAAGACATGTCAGCCCAGGAGATATTGCTAGTAAGAGTTCGAAATTTCTCCCAATCTGCTGTATCAACCTTCCATCGAGGGGCTTGTGATGGAGACTTATTTTCTGTGGTTGTCCTCAGTAGTATGGGGAAGTGATCGCTCCCGTAAGGATTTTTGGTAACTTCCCATTCAAGTTCAGGAAATAGACACGGGGAAGCTATGCTAAGGTCAATAGAAGAAAAGGTTCTGTTTGCAATACAGTAAAATGTAGGTTCCTTCTTATTCAGGAGGCACGCACCAGACGAGAAAAGAAATTCTTCAACAAGACGACCTCGCGCATCGATACGAGAGTCGCCCCACAGACTGCTGTGCGCATTGAAATCGCCAAGAACAAGATAAGGTTCTGGCAATTCGTCTATAAAGGACTGAAATTCATGTTTGTGTAAGTGGTAATGTGGGGGTATGTAAAGCGAGCAAATGGTGATAAGTTTGTTTAGAAGAACAAGTCGAACTGCCACTGCTTCAAGGGGCGTTTGTAGCTGCAAACGTTGGCATGCTATGCTTTTGTGTATTATGATGGCAACACCGCCTGATGATGCGAGAGCATCATCGCGATCTTTACGAAACGTAACATACTGTCGGAGAAAGTTTGTATGTTTTGATTTTAAGTGTGGTTCCTGTACACACAGCACTTTTGGATTGTGTTGGTAAAGGAGTTCTTGGACATCGTCGAGGTTCCTAAGAAGGCCTCTGACGTTCCACTGCATAATTTGCGTGTCCATAGTGAAGGTAAGTTGGTGCTGTGTGTACGAAGAAGAACGTGTTTTAGCCTACAGAGCCGTTTGCGGCCCTGTAATTTTGGTTCTGTCTTTTCTAGAGCGGTCCAAAGAATTTGGCCGCTCTTTAGGTGCTGACTGCACCACCTTGCTTGGAGTAGTGTCCATAGCCTCTTCCGAAGCGCTGGACACTCGCTCTAACGAGCGATGTGTACGTCGTGTAGCCTTCGCCTCGAGGGACGAAGGCTGTGGCCTCACCAGCCCGGAGGCCGATGGGTCCTCCTTAGCCTCTGAGCTGCGATGGCTGCTGCCAGCGCTAGTGGAGGCCTCTGGTGTGGCCGATTTCGAGAAGGGCAGGGCAGCCTTAGCTGCTCCCACCATGGGGGCGGGTGGCAGTCGCTTCAGTACGCTGCGCGTACCTTGGGCGACCGCCGGGGTCCGTCGTGATGCTGCCCCCTGTTGCACCACTTCGGCAAAAGAAGTTTTCATGGAAAATGAAGGCGAAAGACGCTGTCGTGCTTCCCGGAAAGTGATATTCTCTTTGACTTTGATCGTAATTATCTCTTTTTCTTTCTTCCAGGCTGCGCAAGATCTGGAATATGCAGGGTGGCTGCCATCGCAGTTTGCGCAATGGGCCTCAGCAGTACATTGATCAGCAGAGTGATCTTTTGCAGCGCATTTCGCACAAGTTTGTTGTCCTCGGCAGCGTTGAGAGGCATGGCCAAACCTCTGACACTTGTAGCAACGTCGTGGATTTGGAATGTAAGGTCTTACACGCAGTTTAAGGTAGCCTGTTTCTATTGCATCTGGGAGTGTGCTAGAGCCAAAAGTAAGTACTATGTGTTTGGTTGGTAGTTCTTTGTTGTCGCGCCTGATTTTTATGCGTTGTACATTTATAACGTTCTCTTCTTTCCATCCATTCAGGAGTTCTTCGTCAGTCAAATCCATGAGGTCGCTGTCTGAAACCACACCCTTGACGGTGTTCATTGTTCGGTGTGCACTGACAGATATGGTTTTTTCGCCAAATGCCACCAGGTTTGTGAGTTTCTCGTACTGCATTTTGTCTTTTACCTCAATCAGAAGGTCACCACTTGCCATCTTGGTGGCTTTGTAGCCACTTCCAATGACCTCCGTGAGACATTTTGACACTAAGAAGGGTGAAATGTTTGTCGCTTTTTTGTCGGCGTTTTCACAGTGAATCACGTGGAAACGTGGAAAAATTTCGGTGGCCTTTGTGAAGAAGTTGAATGATTCATCGGTGCGCCCTCTTTTTATGAGAGGGCGATCAGGGAGTTTGGGGTATAAGGAAGCCATACAAATTAGTGACTTCGGCAGCGGTGCGAGCCGCCCACCACGGAGCCCAACAAGGGGACGCGACAGGGTTGTTATGTACAAGACCTGCCAACGCCAGCTGTACACAACCACTATAACCAAATATGATATAACCAAGGTTGGCTATCTCACACAAGGTTAACCCTAGCTGCCTGGAAAATGAGAATATAAGAAGTAAGAAGGAGACAGGAAAGATTGAAAGCGAGCGAAAAAGACGAAGATTGAAGAGGAGGATAGGAAAAGGCAACTGCCGATTTCCCCCGGGTGGGTCAGTCCGGGGGTGCCGTCTATGTGAAGCCGAGGCCAAAGGGGTGTGTTGCCTCTGACGGGGGGCCATAAAGGTCCGAACACCCGGCATCGGCTCAACCCCCAGGATCCCCCTTTCCCCAGACACGGCTCAGCCGCGCACGGCTACACGCGGGAGGGTCCAACCCTCATGTGCTCGGGTCCGTGGTGGCGCAACTCACCAAACGCCTGCTTGTGCAGACGCCCCTGCGGGGAAAAATGCATGTAGAGTACACAGGTGCAGTGTCTATCACATACCATTATTGTGCAGTAGATGCTCCATCAGTTAAACAAGCCAAATTTATAAATGACAGGCTGCGTGACCACGCAAACTTGATGTGTGGGTCATTTCGCATTAGTATTGCAATGCTCTCAGTGCAAGTGCACCTATATTTACAAACCACTTGATTGTGGCAATATATAAGGACCGGAGTGCTTCAGAGATATGTGAAGCTTTCCTTATTCAAATGATGGGGAAACAGTGTGTTAGCTCCCCATCAATAGAATTCTTAGACATTGAGACTGGTTATCATCACTGTAAAACAAATCGCGCTAGCCATGCCAAGCGCCCTTTTTGTATTTGTGTCAGCAACATGCTTTCAGATTTATCTATTCCACCCCTTTCGTCCTTTGCACCATATCGCTGTGCGAGTAAAAACTGGACTTTTTCTTGGTGAAAGAGTGCTAGTTTAACACATAAACTAGCTCCACGGCAGTTTGCAATAAAGGAGTATAAGCATCCTCTGAAAACATGCCCATAAAGAACAGTGCTAAAATAGCTCTTTTAAAAAAAAGAACATGAGTGTATCTGTCATAAAGGCCAACTCTTGTGTCTTTTACTTAACATATTTTTCAATAGCAATATTGAGGTGCAAGCTCACCATATTATATTACCTTGCCAATGAAGCAAATCACAGTGGTGCTTGACTGTCGTGGGAACAACTCAGATATGAATATTTTCACCAATCCGCAGCATAGCATGGTCTGCTTACGCCAGGCCCAGCCATACCTATAGCAGCATTAAAACAAGTGAGCTTAGTGCCATAAGAGAAACAATATAGAAAGTGACACTCTGAACAAAGCAACCTTCATTAGGCATAAACAGTAATAAAATGCAGACATTGTACCCATAGCTAAGTTGACTTTGAGCAACATAGCATCCACAGTAAGAAAGATCTGATGTATGAGCCATCTAGTTGAAGATTACTCGAAAGCCCCTTTTTTGCCACCCCCCTCCTCCTCATGCACGGATGGCTGTCTGGCTGAGCCCCCCAAACCTGGTTTATCCCAGATATAGTGTAAGCAAGCGTTGTCACTTGGGGGGGGGGGGGGGGGGGCAATCCTAATATTATTGCAGAACATGTATTCTTACAATGATGTTAATGTTTTTGTAACGCTGGCCATCCTGCAGACCCTGCAACATTATAGCATCGATAAGGCTACTCGCATTAGCCGATAAGGCTAACCAATAAGTGTCCCAAGAAGCATAACTCCGGATTTCTACCGGGAAGCATTCACTACATTTCGACCAACATGCTTCTATAGCTTCAACCCTATTTTCATCAACATAGTACAAGCTTCAAGCATTTGCACAAACTTAGTGCAAAAGGGTGCCATACCACAAAGTTTCCTATCCAATTCAGCCTTTAAAATAAACTCTGGCAAGTTCTTTACTATGCCTAGAACAAATGAAGCTGTTCTGGAATTGAATAAGCCTTTTCCATACATGTGAAAATCACCACCACTATGACTTGCTTATGGGCATTTTGTAGACCAAAAACACCAAGCACAAGAGTTGAAGCTTGAGCAAGTCGGTAACTGTTCATTTTGGTGGTGCTCACAATAAACACATGTGAGGGAAATAAGCGACAGACAGAGAGGGAAAGCGTGCTGTGCTCTATCGCTCTCTGTCTGACCGTGACTTCCTTGGTATGCGTGCTCTGTGGATGCTCGATCTGCCTGTTCCTTACCTCTTTAGTATGTGTGCACAGTGAATACCATTGAAAGGAACATAGAGACGAGATAATGCTACAATGGATACAATGAGCAAGAAACGTGCCTTCCGATGCAGCACATCCTTATGCGACACAATTTTCTGGCAACATCCTAAGCCTGCTATTGCACTGAAAATGGCTTATTCAAGCTCCTGTACAAGACAAGTTTGCTTTTACAGAAGACTGAGGACATTTGTTCAATTATTACGACAAACTTGTGGTTATGCAGTAATGTGAAAAGGTGGCATCATTAAAAGCCACCTTAGTTTTTGTGTCAAAAAATTAAATTTAAAAAATATTAAAAAATTAATATGGGGTTTTACATGCCTGAACCACAGTCTGATCATGAAGCACGCCGTAGTGAGGGACTCCGGAATAATTTGGACCACCTGGGGTTCTTTAAAGTGCGCCTAAATCCAAGTACACAGGTGTTTTCGCATTTCACCCCCTTGGAAAGGCAGCCGCCATGGCCACGATTTCATCCCGAGACCTCGTGCTTAGAAGCTCAACGCCATAGCCACTAAGCAACCATGGCAGGCATGCAAAAAAAGAAAGCATATAGTCAACTTCACAGATCAGGCTAGGTATAAATAAGCAACAGTCAACAAGCTGAACCTTTGCATGATTGCTTTGCATCATGGTTGAGGTAAAAACAATTGCCAAAACAATCCAGATGCACTCAACACGATTTGGAGAACAGCATATGAGAGTTAAATATGTTGAAAGGGAAATGTTTAGAGTAGTGCTTTACTGCTGCAATGGTTTTGTCAGTGCACCAGTGAGCACAGTATGACTGAGGTAGATGCTGAAAATAATAGATCCTCTTTATGGCTTTTTAGGGACTGATTTGCATGGTTTGTTGCATGCCTCAGGAATTTACTTATTTATTTATAAACATACCCCATTGGCTCCAGTTGGAGTATCGCGTGAAGTGGTAGGAAAAAATTTCTGAACTAAAAAGGAGAACATTCAACAAAAGAATTCAAACAAAAGAAGAAAACATTCTCTCTCTTAATGTGGCTGCAAATCAGGCAGCTAGCTTATAAAAACAAAGCAATTAGAAACAGTTTTATACTGGTAGTGCTTTAGGAGACAGAATGTTAAATTCTGAGCTTCGAACACTTTAAGCCACCTTTGGTGGCCTTTTGTTCTGAGGTCCCGTTCTCTCTAGTATTATGGGAATCAATAACCCTGCTCCCCCCAAATTTTTTAAAAATGTAATACACAATTAGTACAACTTATAGAAATATAATTAACAACACAGAATTTGTGCATGCACGTATGTTAGAAGAGAGAGACATGGAAATCTACAAGAATGCGTAATAACAAAGGTAGCCAAAGCCCTAGCTGCTGCTTTTGTCAGGCAAATCATAGCAAGACATGAAAGGATATGCTTGCCTCACAAGATGTTCCCTAAAAAATTGTCACAATGCAGTCAGTAGGGAGCACATCATGCATTTCTACAATAGCCTCCAATTACATTTAACTCAGAGGAGGCTACTTAAATAAATTGATTAAACTGAAGGTAGGCCAGATTCAAAATATGCAATTCAAGTAGACTGAAACTGCAAGTTATGAATATGGCATATTCATAGCAACAGTGCTGTACATTATGTCATACGTGCCAACCTGTGAACTTTGTAAAAATTCTGCATGGAAAAATTTTTTTATTGGCGAGATAGCACACATTTTTTTAAAGCTTCCTCTCAGCACCCACACTGTTGCATTGATACACACATAATTAACCACTATTTAACTTGAGATACAGCACACAAAGCAGCAGCGAACTTGAAACACCAGAACTGACAACACTGTTTTATATCACAGAGTGCATTTTCAGTGTTCTTGCTGCCGCCGATTTAGCCTGTTTAAAGCAATTTATCTGAACAAACTGGCCTAAAGCAAGTGCCCCCTCTGGTATACTCGTTAGAGATTTTCACGAAATATTCAGGAGAGTTACACAACCTACAGCTTGTGTAAGTGGCAGGGACTGTTTTGTACACACCTTGTCGCGGCATGCAGATAAGATGCTTTGCCGTGCTGTTACGGCTGCAGAAATGTCTTAGGTTCCTATGCGGTGTAGAGATGCCTCTGGTTGACGAAATCTTGACATCTCTAAACAATAAGAAATGTTCAATTTACTGTAATCCCTGCTGAAACTGCAAGCTTGCAAGTTAACAACATCATGTTACATTCTGAAAAGTCTCATACAACCAACTACACGAAGCTGCATCTGATTGTGCAAACATCTGATTGTTACATCACGGGCGGTTATTTAACATGAAATGGAACTGCAGAAACATAAATCTACTATCAAAAGCTTCACACAAACGCATATCTGTAGTAAGTGAAATATGAATTGTACTACGAAGAAAATTCCTTAGCACATGAATAGTGTTCCAAAATCGAATTTATGCGGTGGAACAAAGCATTGTCTCGAAGGACGATGCACTGGAAATTACAAGATCAAACGCCCTATTTTTCAGCAGAAAAAAAATTCGATGAAAAAGAAACGCTGCTGTTGTAATCTCCGTTTCTATTAAATAATTAAACATTTACAAACACACGAAAACACACAGGACACCCAACACAAGAAATACAGCTTGTCTGGCGACACTATATGTAGGAGAATTCGCATGCAAGCTAAAATCTGGCCATGAGTCAGACACAACAATCTAGTACCATCTCGCGTAGCCGTTAGCTGACGTACAGCCTCCTGGCATTTTTAACTATATCGCACCAGCATACTATGAAATGGGCGTGCGTCGTCCTGAGAAGAGCAGCTTAGCAGATGACGCTTACGCTGGAGAGTGCTTTATGCGCCTCTGCTTACTTTTGTCGGTCTCGCTAAGTATCGCCGTCGAAGGCGCTAAAATGGCCCCTGATGGACGCTCGCGCAATATAGTTACAAATGCGGAATGCTGTACTTCTAGAAATACCTTTACAGAAATAATGTACACAAGCAGTAAGTTTCCCTGGTTGAATTTTTTCTTTACCATTCAGGTCAAACAATCACCGGCGCTAGCATACGTTATAGCAGACAGCAAATACATGATAACGCTCCTGGCAACGTCCAATAAGATTTTTCGTGAAACTGTTCGCTAAATGTGCACTGCGACATGAACAACGAACATTCGAAAAACACATTTATCATTGTGGTCGCTTTAATAATCATCTCCTAATCCGTATAACAATTCACACTTCACGAACCACTGACTACAAAACTGCGCGCAAGCGCCGGACTTACCTTTCTAGGCGTAGTCGGCAAACGCTCCTTCATGTCAGGTCGCGGCGTCGACTGCACGACGATCCTTCCGACGTAAACACTGTTGAATTGCGGATGAACTACAGCACGTAATACCTCAACAAATTCTTCCGTGCACTGTGATCCGATGCGATATTATCAGAGGCTTTTTCATGAGCCGGGAACAAAGAAAGCACGAGCGGGCTATAAGTACGATAATCGACATCAGCGAACCACACGAAAGATACTGCGAGATACGTTACGCGGTCCCAGGGCCTAAGTGATCATCAAAGCACACAAGAGGCACGACATTTCCTCTCGGCTAAGCGTACACACGATTAAACATCCACATCGGCCTGCCTCAATGCAGCGCGCACGCACAGCAACAGGGAGCAACAGCAGAAGACGGGAAAATATCATCTGTAATTTTACCGGTCATGCCCCTGGGTAGGCTGCCTCGATGCCAGCGCCGCCGTTCAGGGTGGTGCCATCCTTTGACCGCACCCGCGCCGCCGCTTTCTCGCTGCGACGCCATCTTGAGTCACAGCGAGCGGTTGCGAGTGCTTGGTGCCGGTGCTTAGTTTGGACACAGTGCGCGCGGATGCTTCGCTGAAGCTTCTACTTGCTGGAGAGTGTTCAGCCACATGAATGACAAGCTTGTCAAGTGCATCGAGTCGACATGAGGGGCTGTTGTGTTCCCAAGTGCACCGGGTCGACGCGTAAAGGGCTTCATTGTTTACGCTTCCCCCGGGAACCAGAGCGAAGGAAGAGATGGGAAGCCCAAGTAAAGCGGTATCACTGGAAGGCAACAGATAGCTCCTACATTTGCGAGGTAAGTGTCAAGAAAGTTTAGACTACCGCATCGTGTTTTTCATAAATAAGAAAGTATTCTCTGATCCTCGCTCACGTACCTACGTTCGCTCACGAACTAAGCACTGCACCGATGCTGAGTAGCCTTTGGTTTGCGAGCGCGCGTCGCTAGGCTTTTGCCGTTTTGATCAGGGCAGTCTATGCGAGTAGAACCCTTATTTTAAGAACTGACGAAAATGCTTCGCCGCGAAATGGCCTTACATTAGCTACAAATTGTCATGTAAACCACCTATTTTACTTTTTCACGGGAAGCACACATCGTGTGTCTCTTGTTTCTTTTTTTTCCCCTCAGTTTCTTTTTTCGCTACTGGTTATTTGGGACTAAAGAACGCAGTGCTTCTTCTGGAGAGAGCGGCTATTGTGTACGTGGCAAGCGAAGCATTGTGATTTTATCTATTCTCAGCAGATATCTTGCGGATCTCAGGTTGTTACATTATATAGCTGACTTTTTCGACGAATATATTTGTAGCGTGGTGCTCGTAAGCCGATGGTCATTCGTGCTCATTCCCGATCGTAGTGGGTACTGTGACGGTCTTTAAATGCCTGTGCACGGTATGCCCAGGTGTAGTAGAGTTAAGGGGCATCATGGGACCAAAATGTTTCGGCGCTTTCTGGCATGGTGTCTGTTGTAGCCTGTGCATTTCTTCGAAACGTGTGAAGCGAGGTAATACAGCATTACTTCTGCGAAAATTTATTTTTAAGCACTGTAATGGTTTCTCTGTATTTACAAGGCAACTTTTCATATCAATAATCACTTTTGTTGTTTTACTTGTACTTAGATACACTTTGAAGAGGACCAGTACGAGGGAAATCGACAGGATGGGCGCCGGTCTGTTAAAGTCAACAGCGCTACATCATCATGGACTATATTTTCGAAGTGAAAAACATTGCTAATCTGTATTTGACTGTCTTAGTTTCATTTGCTGTTTTTGTACGCGATATGTATGCCTTGTTGTTTATTTTTTCAATGTAGTTTCTAATGGCTATTTATAAAATGTTCTGTACTCGCCATCGATGTGTTTGGCTGATGCGACGTATTTCGATGGTAGCTGATGTATGCTGGCTGAATATCTTGATTAATATTACCCGCGGTTGCGTTTTCTTGTTTGCATTCTTATTTTCGTTTTATATTGTGTGTAATGTGTAATAAGGTTGATGTACTCACTTGAGCCTCCCCCCCCCCATGTAATGAATAAATTAAAAAAAAACTCTCACTATCCTGAATTGTGTGTCGATCCTACCTTGCGAACTTTTTTTTTCTCTCGTCTTTCAACATAACCTTCAGGTGCCACACAGTACATATAATTTTTCATGTACATATCTCTTTCATGATTGATTGTACTAGACATTATAAGTAAATGTATTTTGTGCATCGTTTGGTTTCTTGTGTGTACTACGCAAGATTGACACAGACAAGTTAGGTTACATGTTTCTCTACAGCACTAACTAAACCTTATTTTCACATCGCAGTTATTTTTACACCAGCTTAATCCTGCCAGCACACAGTTTTGTGGGCAAAAAAAAGCAAAATTGCGCGTAGATATTGTCAAATAATTGCAACGAACGCGAAGAGCACGCGCAACGCAAGGGAAACTAACCGCCGTGCGCGAGTGGCTGGCTACGGTAAAGGAGGCGTGACGTGTAAACCAAAATACAACAGCGAAAAAGAAAAACTTCCACACACAGGGGGTCGCAAACCTTATATACCAAGCATCGAAGCGCAAAAAAATAGTGCGTATTTCAAACATACACACGGCATATTAAATGTAAATTGAATTAGGCAACTTGGGGCATGTTCCCGGCGCCATACATTTACGTCTTGGAACTTCGAGGAGTTAATGGCGGCGCCAGCGGAGTCGTCTCCACCCTGGACGGCGGCGCTGGGCATCGAGGCACCCTACCCCTGGGGCAGTGGCAGCGCCTCTTGCGGCCACCGAAAGCGACCATGCTTTCGTGCTTTCGCCAACATTTAGCCCTTTGGTGAACGGTTGTGTCGTGGGGCTGTGTGGCTTAGTGGTTACGACGTTTGCCTTGGGATCTGGGTTACGCGGGTTCGAATCCCTCTTTGGATTATTTTTATTTCTTGGTATTATCATTTTCCTTTTCTTCCCCTCTTTGGCGGCGCCGTCGTCTGTGCCCCGTTGCCCGGCGCCGACGCCAAGCGGCTGTCATTGGGGTGTTGCGGAGCGCTCGCGCGTTTGTACCAATTTGAAATCGAGTTTTACCGTAAATCTGTTCAAGCATTAAATTGCATGGCATGACTTCATCCAGTATGACAGCTATAAAGGTCTCGTTCTAACCAGTTTTTGTGCCGAGTAGGCCCCTGTGTAGACCTTTTTGGTGCCAGTGGGACCAGTATGAGCCAGTTTAACTGGTTTAACTACCAACGGGCCCCCTGTTTAGACCCATTTCTGTGTCAGATATTCCTGTTTAAACCTGTCTGCGGGCCAAATAGGCCCCTGTTTGGTGCCAGTGCCCGGTATGAACCAGTTTGTTCGCTAAACGGGGCCCCTGTTTAGATCTATTTCTGTGTGGGGGGTCCCGTTTAAACCTATTTGCAAGCCAAACAGGACCCCGTTCAGACCCGTTTGTGTGTAAACGGGTCCTGTTTACACCTGTTTGTTGCCACACAGGTCCCTGTTAAAACCCGTTTAAACCTGTATAACCCTGTTTGAATTTAAATAGGATTTTTTAGTAGGGTAACGAGCGGTACTAGCTCTTAAGTGCTGACGTTGCGGAGTTGAAGTACTTTCTTTGGATGTTAGCTATACAGCGCTGGCGGATGAATTATCCTTTTTTATCATCAAGGAAAGCCGTGCATCGCGAAGGGCCGACAACACAGGCAGTCCTTATGTAGCAGCGGCGACACAGGTTGATTCCATTCATTAATATGCGAATCACTATTTTTGCAGCTAACTACCGCACACGTCTTTCCTTTATCGTTGCACGTTTTGCAGCATGAATTGGGCACAGTGCGTGAGCGAACACCCACTTGCATTTCCGACAGCTGATCGCATAACAAGCAGGGCAGAAGCAGTAGTGGTTTCGTATTGGGGCGCATTCGCTCAGGCAACGTATGGCGCGCCGCCGATAGCGCCATCTCGTTCCTCTAGAGCAAACTGCTCCGCGAAAAGGGTCAATAATTTCAACTTTTCCCACGGATATACATTAAGAGCGGAGCTCTTACGCACCCGCTTCTGCGGCGAACGTTGGCGTCGGTGCCTTACCTCGTAACGAAGCGAACAATCACAGCGATAGATGAGAACGAACGCGCAGTGTAGCGCCGTGTGAAAAAATGTTTCCGTCCTTGCACTGCTGTGCAGAGGGGTGCAGGCGACGCTTGGTTTACTCGTTTGTGGCACGAGCGCCTGTCGAACACGAGCGCAAACCGAGTGGCGCCAAAGAGCCAGCTACGGAAGACCTTCACTCTGGGAAGATGGTTAACCAACGTATCTGAAACATGCGGCCCCGGTATTTATGACTGGGTTAATCCCGAGGGTTCACACACGTTCGGCTGAGACGGAGAAAACGACTTCCCTGACGGCATACCCGCAGACCGCCTCCGTCGCTTGCGTTCGATGTCTCGAGTTTGCTCGGCGGCGTGGTTAGGAGCAGCGAGTGTCGTGTATGTCTCTCCACTTTGTCCTGGTCAGTGCGCTGCTTCACCAATACGGTATGATGATTAATCACCAACTCGCCCAACTTTACACATTACTGAGTGGCTAGAAGCATTCGCCCGGCGTTGCAGCTTGCGACTCTTCGAAGTTAAATTGCTTGAAAATACGTGCCACATAAATATGTTTTTCCGAATGTGAAAGGAGCCCGCGAATACACGCAGAATTGCCGCGCGACTGGCCGCTTGACGCACTTTGCGTGTATTCGCGGCCTTCTTTCATGCTCGGAAAACCACTTTTATGTAGCACGTACTGAGCAACAGAAAGCTGTATCGGGAGTTTTTCATGTTGCTCTACAATTTTCTCATTGACACTTTGATAATTAGGGCAGTACTTCTCGAGTTAGATAATTAATTACAATTAGCTAAATAAATCTCAGCAACGAAAAAATTACTGGCGGCTACTCCACTGTAGTGGAAACAATACGCACTAGGTTTGCTTCGCGTAACGCCGTTCCTCTTCTTTTTTAAATCGTGCTGCGTGATAGCTGGGACACCCTGTATATTTCGTAGATGTATACCAACCTAAGCAACTGATGCATCAAAGGGAGAGGAGCTGTATAACTGAGTTCTGCCGCACTGCGATGGAAAGTCACGTGGTCGTTTTTTCTGGTTGTTCAGACCGATGATTCATCACCGCGAACATTATTAGTCATGCGGCTTCTTCTGGTATCCTCCGCAAGCGGTATTGTGTGGTCACACCGTTCAAACCCAGCCGTGGCGACCACATTCTGATATGAGTGCAATGCAAAAACGCCCATGTGCTTTATTTTAGTCCGTGTTAAAGAGCTCAAGGTGCTTAAATTTATTCCTGAGTCTCCCACTACGGCACGCTTTATATATTATCGTTGTTTCGTCCCGTAAAACGCCAAAATTTATTTATTTTGATAACACCGTCAGATTTTATCGCTGCGGCTGTAAAGTCTCGTAGCTCACCTCCAACGTGACGCCCTTACAAAAAAACAAGCTTATAAAGAAAATTCAAAGATTACTCGCAAATGAAACTGCGCAAATAAGTTGCCATATATTTAATAGAAGCATACGCAAAAATAACAATTACTTTGATATAATTACGGTTCGAAGAAATCATTTGTGGATTGCGATGCCTGTTAAATTGTTGTAGTTGTTTTATTTACATTCGATGCCAGGCACACCGAACAAAAATGGTTGTAGAAGTCGTTTTACCAGCTTTGCTGTAAAATATTTACGGTGTATGCAAGTGAAGCTTTGAGTGAAGCAGGCACACGAGGTTGTCGTAGAGCCATGTGCCGAGCAACAACGCATAATCAGTGAAAAAGGCCGAAATGCAATCCAGATACGCTCGTTGAAACTGTGCTAACCTAAAACTGGACCACGCCATCCGGCTTTACTTAACAAACATGTGGCCATTTCCCAAAAATATTTGCATTCTAAAAATGTGAACCTATCCCGAAAGAAGTTAGGTTCTCAACAAGCAGTAAAGACATGTAATTGGTAAATAAGTTGTTCTATGCAAAAATATGATGGTACTAAAGGAGGGTCAAGTGGTGTGGGTGAAGTTAAGACCCTTCATCGTGGTTGACATCGAAGAAAAAAAAAAACGACAGGGTCTTCCGGGGGAGCCTGTCAGCCCTTGAGAATAACAAACCGGGAAAATCATGGAACAAACAACGTGGTACAGTAATGCTCCGTTGAAGGAGTCTTTCTTCTGTGTCATCCACTGTTGAGTGGCCTTTTCCGTTTTTTTGGAAGATGAAAGTCTGGTAGGATCTCTGAGAAACTTCGCCAAAAAGCTGCCTGTAGTCATTCCACCTCAGAAAGTTTCGTCCATGATATACCTAGATACCTTAGCAGAAGGGGGACGGCCTATGGAAATGAATTTAGCAAGGAAGATGCTGAGCCACGCCTAACTCTACCGGAAAAGTAAATCAAGGCGAAATGTTTTTTTTATATATCGAGAGTGGTTAAACTCTCTTCCAATATTGACAGAGGAAGCTGCCAGCGGCTTTCGCAAACCAGAATGCTTTCAAGAATGCAATTAGAGACTACACTAAAAATATTCAACAGTTATTGCTGGCTTATGTGACGCTCTTGAGAACTTATCAGGGTTTATGTGTAAATAAATCAATTTCTGTTCTCCTGCCACTTGGTAGACTGCATTATTTTGCCTTTTACAGTGTTTTAAATTCAACTGAAAGGTATGGTGCACTACACTGTATCTACACCAGGTGTAACGGCCGAAATGTAAGTGCTTCAAAAAGCAATATCTCTGCTACAAATTGCACATTTTTCTGCTACAAAGCTGATCCGAAAGGCCTTTTCCCTGTTCCACCACTGTTACTGTATTTTTCGCCTACAATTGCCCAGGTTACATGTTGCCATAGAAGTATGCTGTAGAAGCCTGAGCCGTTAGACTAGTTGGGGCGACATTTGAAGGTATCAGAGCGCTGAATTGCCGATGGAAATAACACAGACGGAAAAAAAAGACAGGAAAGACGCCCGTCTTTCCTGTGTATAACTCTGTTCTTTCCGTCAGTGTTCTTGTCATCGGCAATTCTTTTACCTGAAATTTTGCCATAAGGTCACAAGCTTTGCTGTCTGAGTAGTAAACCTACAATGGCTGTATCAGCTCGCATGCCTGTATTGATTGAAATATTTCCGAGCGTAATAACGTCTTTTCCCAAGTAGCTCCCAAATTGGTCTATGATGGTCACTGGGCTTTTTACGAAATCCCCTGAATGTTTACGCCTGTTGTATGTTTTGGAAATATGGCATAACTTTCGTAATTCAGCAGCTCTAGCTAAGCGTAAACAACATTCTTTTATTCGTTCATCATTAAGTGCATTTAATTAATGAATAGTTCTTTGGTTCAGCCCACTCTTTCAAATAAGAACGATTGCCCTGAGCGCACTTATAACCTAACCAAGTTGGCCACCGCTGTGAAGGTCGCTAAAGCACCAAGCCATTACCTGTTCAAGTGAATATCGTGCCCTTATTTGGGAGTTGCAGATAGAATATCTCGCAGATATCTTACATCAAGTGGCTGATAATCAAAGAAATAAATTACATGTTCTTAGAAGCGCAGTCGCCATGCAATGTTCCTGAAGAATCCAAAGAATGCTAATTGCATTGTGCATCATAGACGCGGGTAGCTTCCTCCCTGTACATCCTCTGCTGCAGCCCCGGCGGGACTTTGGTGGAATTGCCCACTTTCCATGAAAGCACCCCCAAGCCCATTTAATGTGTTAATGCGTTGGAATCCCGTAGTTGTGGTGGAATGTAAGAACTCTGTCTCGAATTTTTACTGTTTACTTTCTTTACTATATTTTATCACTTCTTGACCCTCTCTTATGCTAAATTAAGCTTTTTAGTGAACGTTGAGGCTGTTTCCTTCAGTACAAATGTCCAAGATCTTCTTTGCAAGCAGTGTGTCGGTTCCAGAAGTACTTTGGAAACTCACGTGTAGTGACAACCTCTCAAAGTACGGGGTGTCTGCTTAAAAAGGAAAGTGAATGTATGAATAAATACCATATTTCTGCGAATTAGATTTAGGGCGAATTACTTTACGCCATATATTACAATTCGCAAACTGTACCGCGTAACTTTTAGAGTTATTTCCACCTTCAACAAATTCTGAGAATAGCGCCCGTTTCGAGATAACCGTTCCAATAGTTTCCGACAAAAATACATTATTATTCTAGTAATTGTTTTAATCTTAAATGCACAAAAACACGCCTTGTTAATAGCGACGCAAGATTTCATTTTTACGGCAAGTTTGACTGCGCTTATTTAAAAATTGGTGATAGTTTAGTTTCAACTTTTGTTCCAAGTGGATGTGAGTTGTGATATCACTTGCTTTCATTCGTTGGATTGCGGTATATGTGCTAAAGTAAATAGTGTAAAAGATAAGTGAAATTTTACTAAATAGTGAATCAGCGTACTGATTGCAAATTTTGAAGCAGACTGCGTCTGGGATGTGAAAGAAGCGGAATCAAAGAATTCGGGAGAAGTATAAGAGGAGGGGTCAGCGGAGAATAATTATAAATGGCGGCCAACACCCGTCGTACCGAAGTTATGTATTGTAATTGGTTATTTTACCGGGGCCGCTACAGGTGTAAGTAATGCATACCTCTTAGAGCATGCTAGCACAACAAGTAGATTCGTGCTATATGCCGCAGGCATTGTTTAACAAAACTGCTGCTTTTAAGAGAACACACCAGGTATATTTAAGCTTACAGGTGAAAAGAACAAACATTTCTACTAAGGCAGGGTACCGTTATCTGAGGGTACGTCACAATATTTCTAAACAACCTGCATTTCTTGACAAGCATGGAAGCAGAAAACCATGAAAAACTAGAGATTCCATAGTGCTTGTAAGTGTAAGACTGACAGATTTTCACTAGCTAGTGAAAATTTGTTAACAGAATTTTCAAAGCAGGGTTAAGAGTGACTTACGGCAGTTCTCTACACGCACGCATTTACCGTTGTTTTCGCGTGCGTAACCCTCCGCACAGCCACACCTTACATTTTCTTTCTTTGTGCACTTATACGTGTTGTCAAAACCTACGCCTCCACAGTATACTTGCGGGATCAGGGAAGCTCCACTGCAGAACACTGAGACTTCATTGTCTGGGCATGCTGAAAAATGAGAAGCACCACCAAGTACAAAATGAAACTCATAAAATAGCGGTATAATGCGAGGTTGCAAAAACCACACTTAACATGCAAGATAGTTGAATTGAGTGGTTGCTTTCATATGAGAGGCCTTCTATACCCGATGTTTTGTATAGGCGCACCAATACCTTTTTTAAAATAAAACAAGGGAAATAATGTTAAAGTTATTGATACAAACCGACCGTCGACCATAAATAACGTGTCCATGCAGCTATGATTCCTTTTCTTACCAAAGTTTGCCCAAGAGCGTTTCCTAACAGTCAACAAGTTATCTCGCTTCGGAGGCACTCATTGAAATGTCCACGCAAGCGCCCGTGCGCTATTTCAACCCAGCACCGGCAACCCAATTGCATAGAGAAAGCCATGTGATCCCTTATGCCATGTCAATGAGGTGTGTGTGTGTGGGGGGGGGGGGGGCGGAGTAATTGGGTAGGCCATGCACCCCCGAACCGAATATGCCTGCCACACGAGCTAAAGATTCCTCTGCTGCTCAACTGGTTGAACTTGCGCGATATACCTTTAGTTTCTACGAGAAGGGCTCGACGGATAGCCTGCCTTTTCCTAGATTTTTAAGAAGACTGAGATAGCATAACTCACGTTCTTCTTCTTTGTAAGCTTTCACTTCTTAAATTGGGGGCGTGCTCCACACCTAGCAAAACGGGCGCTGCCGTCGGTGTGACGTGGTATGAAGGATCACGTGAACACAGCGGTCGCGTCGGCTGCTTCGGAAGTGCTGAAGCAAGCTGAAAAGTAAAATTTAAAGTCCCATCTGCGCGGCGGTTCTGACTAAGTGGGGAGGCGTTCCCGCTTCAGGTGCCTGCTTGACAATACTTGAAAACACTTTATTAGGTAGTGGCTGCCTTTGAAGGCGTACAACGTGTTAGGCAACTACTCGGTGCCGCAGTGCCTGACGTACGCAACGGAGTCCATTGTCAGCCTTCACACGTTACCGGCAGAACAAGGAGCCGCGAAAAGCTTGGAACGCGAAACTCAAAACCAGAAAGCAGCCATCGGCTACAAATCGGGTGTGCAGGAAGCACCTCCGCGACGAAGATTTCTGCTACGGTTTCGGGGCTGCGATGTTCAAGGTGAGTAGCAGAAAGCGCGCACTGAGAGGCTCGCCCGCGCGCGCTGCCCGGCGAATGTCATGAAGCCTTGGTTTATGAACTTTTTGATGTTAGATGCTGGCAAGTTCATTGGAATGTATAGGGAGTGGTAAGAAACAGATTAAGAAAAGGCATGGCATATGGTCATATATGCGTTAGCAGCAAAGAATGAATGTACTGGATTAAGGAAAAGAAGCAGCGGTGAGAAGAATCACTCGCTGTGAATAACTTGCCGAGAAGACCGATAGACATGCAGTGCGACGACACTTGAGAAATGATACTGGTTCGTCCGAGAACGTAGATGAAAAGAAAAAAAAATTGAGTCGTCGAGGTGTGACCTCACAAGTCGCCGTAGACGTCAAAGTCCCTAGTTATGAAGAAATAATTTTTTAAGAGCTCTGATGATGCACGTAACAATGGTTCCTTGTGTAATGTCAAATGCTCATATGCTGCGGCCTAAAGCTCGCGGTACGAAGCAAAACATTATGCGGACATTCTTGCAGACGCGCAGTTGGTCGTTGGAAAACAGTGCGATCACTGCATTGAGGCTTCATTCTGTTATGTTCCATTTGGTTATACAGACGATCCACTATAAGAACGTATTTCACATAGTTTGCTCTAAGCTGCTGCCCACGTTTCACGTAAGAGCCGGTTCGGGAGACTCCATTGCGGCGACCGCGCGCAGTGGGCGTTCACTGTACGTATTCGGTAAAGAGATAGCGTCTGTAAACCATTCCGTGATTTATGTTAGCCCAAGAATAATAATTTGATAGTAAAAAAACTTTCCTCCTTTCGAGAGTACTTACAGAAATGTCTAGAAGGGTTCCGGCGTGCTGGTTTTATTGAGTGCCGTCAGCCAAAGTTATTAGGAGCGCGCCGCGTTATCCCTCACACTAAGCAAGTGAAACGCTTCCGACAGATGGCGACTCCGTAAGTCCTGGCCCCAATAATGAATAAGATCCTTCACTGGCTTCAAAAGCCTCTCACTGATCATGCTCAAGAAGTTGTAATTATACGTAAGGTATCATCTAACGCGAGCGTATCTTCCGGTGCAGCCCAGGTCTCCGTCCTGGATCAGTTGTTGTCCCTAATCTACGTAAATAACGTGGGCCCGGCTGCTGTGTGTCAGCACAGCACGGTAATCCGCTGATGTTCGTCATGGAAGTGTCACTTGACATGATCATGCACCTTCTGCTCCCTGCCCTGGCTATGGTTTCCCATGATGTGCCCCAACCGCATCCTGCCTGGCACGTCGAGTACGATAAAACTGGCTTCTACCACCCGATGAATGCAAGCAGCGCTCCCAGGCCGTTGGCACCGTTCCTGTGCCTGGCAGCGCCTCTGCACCCGGTAGCATCACTCGACTTGCGACAGGAATACCTATCACTACCGACATCAATTCACCCGTCATCTATAAAAGTGCAGGCGCGGTAGGAAGCGCTCTGTGGGCCCGGCTGCTGTGCGGTAACACAGCACGCTAATCAGCTCATGTTCGTCATGCAGGTTAGCAAACCATACAGTCTTTTTGCAAAATGGTCAAGTAATTACTTTCTGCTGCAGCTACCAGGCCCGCATTGCTGCCTTACCATTGCTGTTCAGTGCTGTGATGTTGTTCGCTCTTTATTGTTGCTGGCGGGTGACATCGAAACTAACCTTGGACCTGATATTCAAGCCGTACTAAATGAACTTAAGAATCTATCTGCAGGTCCATCGCAACTAATCAGCGAGATTCAAGGCCTCAAGTCTCAGTTACTAACAACTGACAAAGCCATATCCGATCTGAGCGTGCGTATGACTGACCTGGAGACCCACTACCAAAACCTAGCCCTCCTTCGTTCCGGTATATAGAAAGCGTGAAAGCCCCCCATCGTTCCGGTATATAGAAAGCGTGAAAAGTGATGCTGCCCGCACAGCACACGCTATCCAGAGGCTGGAAGCGCGTATTGATGAGTGAGTGACATAACTTTATTTTAAATCCGGCGATTGGGAGGCCCGGGCCTGGGGCCGCCTAGATGGCCACTCGAAGCTGTTGCTCCCGCACGGCATCCATGGCTCGCTGGATGGCCCAAAGTTGGTCTTGGAGTTCTGAGCTGAGCAGCGTGGCCCGTAGATTTTGCGGGGAGACTGCCATTTTGTCTTGATATATTGTGCATCCCCACAACATGTGTTGAAGGGTGGCTCTAGCAGACTTGCATAGCTTGCATATATCGCTGGCGTATATCTCGGGGTGGAAAGTCTTTAACTGCACGGGACTCACATATGTTTCTGTTTGTAATCGCCTCCAAGCAACGGACTCAGTTCTGTTCAGTTTAGTGTGAGACGGTGGTAATATTCGCCTCGGATTTTGATAGAATTTTGTAATATCGCTAAATCTTGTTAATCTGTCTTTTTCTCTCCAGATCTCCTCCTCCGCGTTTCCCTGACCAATGGAAGTCACTCCTTGCTCAGCTCGGCGAGTAAGACCTCGAGCTTCGCGGTGTGCTACCTCGTTGGGGTTGATTGCGTGAATTGCCGGAGTCGTATGCGCTGGGAACCAGAGCAATTGCCTGCCGTTCTTCTCTGCGTTAGAGAATTTTGCTTTGTTGACTATGATGATGTGCCACGCCTCAGGAGAGATTCTACCCTTAGCATAGTTTCTAATGGCCGCCTGAGAATCACTAATTATGTATTGAGCATTTGTGGAGACCAATGCTAGTGCAATGGCTACCTCCTCTGCTGTCTCGGAATGTTTGGTATTAACTGACACGCTTGTAAGGGGTTTTTGGGTGTGATCTACGACTACTGCCACGTAGCTATTTCTGTGTGTGTATTCAGCCGCGTCTACGAAGGCTGCTCTGTCGTCTGAGCCATGGCTTCGGATCATTTTCTCTGCTCTACTCGTCCGTCTGCCCTTGTTGTAAACTGGATGCATGTTCTTGGGTATATTTGTTACTAGGAGTTTGTCGCGAATTTCTCTCGTTATCGTCGTCTTTTCCCCGTATTGATTGTGGTAATTCATTCCTAGCTTGCGTAGTATATGCCGTCCTGTTTTGGTTTTGGTTAGTCGTTCCACCTGGGATATTTGTTGCGCTTCTATGAGTTCGTCCAGTGTGTTGTGGAGTCCTAACTTTAGGAATAGATCTGTGCTTGTACTGATTGGAATCCCTAGTGCTAGTTTGTATGCCTTTTTTATGAGGATGGTAATTTTGGTCTTTTCAGCTGCAAGCCAATTGTGGAAGGCTGCTATGTATGTGATCTGACTGATTATGAATGATTGTATGAGCCGTATGATACTTTCTTCCTTCGTACCCTGGTGCTTGTTAGTAATTCGTTTGATTAATCTCATGGTGTTCGTTACGTTTGTGTCTAACTTCCTTATGGTTTCCCCGTTTGTACCTTATTATTAGACCCAGTATCTTGAGCTGATTTACTATTGGGATATTTCGCCCGTTCTTGGTGTGTAGCTTGATTTCCTCATGAGCCTTGTTTCTGTCGTATCCTTTGGGAGGCCTGCCCCTAAGTGTGGGGCGGTATAAGAGAAGTTTGGATTTTTCTGCAGAGCATGTGAGGCCTGTCCCTATGAGGTGTTCCTCTGCTGTGTTTATTGCGGTCTGGAGTAGTTGTTCTAGTGATGCGTACCTGCCATCACAGACCCAGATAGTAATATCGTTCGCATATATTGTGTGATTAAGGGACTCTATGTGGTTTAGTTTTGCGGGGAGTCCCATCCAGACGAGATTGAACAGCATCGGGGAGATGACAGAGCCTTGCGGCGTGCCCCCCCCCCCCCCCCCCGATGTCGATTTCGGGTGACGTGAGTCCTCCGACGGAAAAGACTGCTTTCCTATCTGATAGAAAGCTCTTGATATAGTTATACGTCCGTTGCCCTAGTCCTAATCGCTCGATGTTTTCCAATATGGTTGCGTGGTTGGCATTATCAAACGCCTTTTTAAGATCAAGGCCGAAGATGGCCCTTGTAGAGCGCGTTTTATAGTCGATTATCTGATGCTTAAGTTGAAGCATCGCATCTTGTGTCGAAAGGTTTTTGCGAAATCCTATCATTGTATCTGGGTATATGTTATTATCCTCTAAATAGTTATCTACTCTGTTTAAAATTACATGTTCGATTAATTTTCCGACGCAGGATGTTAGGGAGATCGGTCTGAGGTTGTCGATCTCAAGCTTTTTACCAGCTTTTGGAATAAGCGTTATCGTCGCTTTCTTCCATTGAGCTGGTACTGCTCCTTTTATCCAGCACTCGTTTATATATTCCGTTAGGTTCGTGATCGACCCATCATCGAGGTTCCTGAGAGTCTTGTTTGTTATACCGTGTGGGCCTGGGGCTGATTTGGTGTTCAACTTTTGTAGGGCCGCGCGGATTTCTGCCTCCGTGAATTCTTCGTCTAATTTTGCGTTGATATTCCCGTTGTAGATAGGATGGTTGCAAGGGGGTGCCTGTGTTATGTATTTCTGTTCTAATTCTTTGAGAAAGTCCTCCTCCGTGCCCTCATAGGCGTGTATTAACTTATTAATGGCCTGTCTGTGGTTTTTCTTGTTATTCTCAGGGTCCAGCAAGAACCTAAGCATGTGCCAGGTTTTGCCGGTGCTTAATTGCCCGTCCATGGAATTACATATCTCGTCCCATTGTTGCTTGCTCAATTGCGCAGCATATTCTTCTATTTCTTTGTTGAGGAGCGCTATGCGCTTTCTCAATTTTCTGTTATGCTTCTGACCTTGAAGTCTATTTTGCAGCGACTGCTTAGCTTCCCACATGTGGAGAAGTCTGCTGTCGCATTTCTCCAAGTTAGATTCAGGTGGTGCTATTTTTGTGGCAGCTTTGACGTCATCGCTGAGCTCTTTAGTCCATTGCTCTATGTCTGTGATGGATCGTTGCTGTGTAGCCTCTCGTGATCTACGAAGTAGTTCCCAGTCTATTAATTTGATCTGTCGTTCGTCTTATCCGCGGTTGGATGGTCCTCGCTGCATAACTGGCACTTAGGTTGGCACCTATGGTCTTTGTCAGGGTTCGCTGTTCCACATCCAGCACAAATCTTGTTGTTCGGATTGGGACATACATATCCTCTGTGTCCAAGTCTGCTGCATTGGTTACAGAAATCCACTTGTTTCCGGTACAAGGAGCATCGGAGCAGCGCTGCCCTGTATCGGACGTACGTGGGCACTTTGTATCCTTCAAAGAGCACAATCACTGTGGTAGTATTACTGATTCTCTTTGCTGCTATCGCTGTTGGGTTTTTGTTCGTAACCACCGCTGCTGTGATGTCTCTTGGGCCCTCGTCGAGTGGAATTCCTCTGATGACTCCTTTGGCCGTCATGTCCGGCGCCGTCTCGTAAGCATTGGTCTCGTAAAACTTGTCTTGAATCTTGATGCGTTCTACTTCCTGATATTTGTTGGCATGCTCTTGATCCGATGTACTGACGATTAGGATATTTTGATAATTGTTGGAGCAGACGATATCCTCCTCTCTTTCGTCTCGAGGGATGCCTGCCGCGTCTTGTACAGCCGTTGTTAGGTGAACTATACCATGTTCGGATATTTTGAGTGCTCCACGTGGTCTGATCACAATCTTGTAATCCCCTCTTGGCAAATGTGGTATCCTGCTTGCCTTGCGTATCTGCTCTAGCATCCTTTCCTGGGGTTATCGTTGCGCTTGTAAAGCCGCGTCGGCGACAAGGTGCTCTTGCGATGTTGGGTGGTTTGCCGGTCTGATCTTCTGTGCCTGACCTCCTTCCATCCCTTGCTTATATCCATTTCTTCCTGGGTTATGCGTTGCCCCTCTACGGTGACTTCCATTCTTGAGAGCATGATCGGTAATTGTTGAGGAAGCCGGCTCTACAGCGCGCGACCTCGCGGCTCTTCCGCCACGAGGCCGGGCCAAGAAATTGGCGTAGAGGCTTGAAAAATGGGAATCCCACCTGGTTTTCGATATCCACTTGTTCCTGAGAACGAGCCAAGTCGGTTGGTGTGCGGTTTCGTGTGGTTATGGGCGATTTGCACTACAAAAACATCTGTGGAATACGGAGCCGACGTGATGTGCGCCAGCTCGCTCCGGCTTCTTCTTCTTCCCGCGTATTGATGATGCCGAGAACATTCGAGGCGCAACAATCTGATTTTCTATGGTATTGCTGAGTCTTCAGGGGAGGATTCCTTCTCGTACTTGGACGATATAATCATTGACCACTGTCGCAGACATATGAACATCACGCTTGACCCGAAAGAAATCGAGCGTGCACACCGCTTGAGCAATCGTGCAGGTAATCGTAACTGCGCCATAATAGTGAAATTCACATTACAAAAAACAAAAGAACTGGTCCTTTCCAACGGCCGCAAGTTTAAGGGAACAGGCTTCAGCGTTGGCGAGGATTTTACACGTCCTGTTCAATTTGCCCGCAGACACCTAGTTGCATTCGCAAAAAGCAAAGTGGCACCTTATTTCCTACGCTTTGAAATGCTGTCCGTGGGTAATAAGCACTACATTTTTGAAGAACGCACACAGAGTGTTAAATAATTGCAATTGCAGCCACCTCGCCGCGGGAAACCCCCCTGCCCTACAGTATCGACACGAGCTAACCTTTGCTTTTCCGTTATCTTTACCAACGCACGCACCTTCCTTCCTAAACGCGATATTCTGTCTAAGCGCGTGTTGTGTCTAACAGAAATTTGCTGATAATAACTGAAACCTGGCTAACTGACGATATTACCGATAGAGGGGTTCTTGCGGATCCGCCGAATTTCAGCCTTTACCAGAAAGACCGCAAAATCTCACGAGGAGGTGGTGTGCTGATCGCCGCGCATCATCATTTATCGTGCTCGCTAGCAATAATCGAGACTCATTCGGAAATAATATGCGTAATCTGTTACACTTCACCGCAGACTGTTCTCTTGGGCGTTTGCTACAGACCACCACATAACATTCCCGATTTTTCGCATAAACTTAACATCTTGAGCAAAATTAGTGAAAAGCACCCTAACGCAGAGATCCTGCTTTTTGGCGACATTATTTTCTGCAAATCGACTGGACTAACAATACTGCTTTAATCATAGGGAATGATGCTGCCAAAGAATTTGTTAATGTGTGCCATAATTTCAGTCCAACCCAACTTATACTAAAGTCTACGCGGGTTACAGAAGACACGTCTAATGTACTCGACCTTATACTAACCAGCCATCCCAACAGTGTATCTATAACTTACCTGCGTGAGGTAAGCTATCATAAAGTAATCCATGCCACCTTCACCTTTCAACCCATAGCACAACAAAAATCCAAGAAAACTATTTGCTTATATGATAAAGAAAACTACGAAGCTATTATTAATGAATTAGGTGACTTCTTTTCCACCTTCGAGACATTATTCCCTATGCACTCACTTTAAGAAAACTGGACACTATTTAGAAATAAAATTAATGAACTCGTTAACAAATCTATGCCAACAAATCGATGCGCCCGAATCAAAATAAGCCATGGTTCACATAAGCACAAAGGACGCTTGAAAACACAAAGAAACGTCGCTTCCGACTAGCCACGCGTCTTGGTAGCACCGAGGCATGGTCCAACTACTACATCGCAGAGAACGATCGCACTGCTAAAAAATATTTTCGTAACGACGACCTACCCCAACTACTTACTCGAAATCCTCGGCAGTTCTGGCGTGACGAATGCAGCAGGCGAAACAGCCACAGATGCCGAGTGCGCCGATATCTTTAATACAGCATTTTTTCCGTGTTTCCAAAATAAACTACCCCCCCCCCCCCCCCTAGACGTTCCACTACCTACTAACATATCATCGCATATGCCGTCCATTGTGTTTTCGACAGATGGCATATTGTCAATAATCGAAAAAGCAAATTGTGTACTTCTTCTGGTGTAGAAGATTCTCAAAGTTTCTAAAGAATACTAAGCATATATGCGCGGCATGTTTCACTCTATTATTCTCGCAGTCATTGTCTACAGGTGACTCGTGTAACAGCGCGAAAAATAACAAGGAAGGGACGACGATAGAGACACTCTTTTCACTCTGTCTCTATCGTCGTCCCTTCCTTGTTATTTTTCGCGCTGTTACACGAGTTGCAATGAACCAACTAGCCCAGCAAGCTGCTAGTCTACAGGTGCCTTACCATGTGACTGGAAAGTGGGGAAGGTCGTTCGAGTCTTCAAAGCAGGCAACAGGTTCCCCCTAAAACTACTTCCCCATTTCATTAACTAGTGTCGCTTGCAAAATCATGGAACATGTCATATACTCGCATATCATGAACTTCTTAGACTCAGTAAACTTCTTTCATCCTTCTGAGCACGGCTTTCGTAAGGGGCTTTCATGCGAAACACAACTAGCTATCTTTCTTCATGATCTGCACATTAACCTTGATTACAACGTTCAAACCAATACCATCTTTCTAGACTACTCTAAAGCTTTTGACACAGTGCCTCGTAACCGTATACTAATAATATTACCCCGATTGAACTTAAATCCTCATGTAGTACAGTGGATAAAAGCATTCGTAACTAATCGTTCCCAGATCGTCCTTGTTAATAACTACTCCTCCAAAACCCTCCCCAGCTGCCACTTCAGGCGTCCCTCAAGATTCAGTCTTGAGAGCGCTTCTTTTCCTAATATACATTAAGGATCTTCCGCTGCTTGTATCTTGTCCTATTCGTATGTTGGCTGATGACTGTGTGATTTATCGTACTGTGAGTAACATCTCTGACCAACCATCTCTTCACAATGACCTTAATAACGTCCAAAGCTGGTGCAACCGTTCGCAAATGTCCTTGAACGCTAACAAATGCAAACTTATTTCATTTTCCTGCCATCGCAATCCATATCTCTCTACTTACACAATCGCAAACGTCACAGTGAAATCAGTTCTACTGTATAAGTCATCGTCATCATCATCATCTGCCTATATTTAAGTCCACTGCAGGACGAAGGCCTCTCCCTGCGATCTCCAATTACCCCTGTCTTGCGCTAGCATATTTCAACTTGCGCCTGCAAATTTCCTAACTTCATCATCCCACCTGGTTTTCTGCCGTCCTCGACTGCGCTTCCCTTCTCTTGGTATCCATTTTGTAACACTAACGGTCCACCGGTTATCCATCCTACACATTACATGGCCTGCCCAGCTCCATTTCTTCCGCTTCATGTCAACTAGAATATCGGCTATCCCCGTTTGTTCTCTCATCCACACCGCTCTCTTCCTGTCTCTTAACGCTACTCCTAAGATTTTTCGTTCCATCGCTCTTTGTGCGGTCCTTAATGTGTTCTCGATCTTCTTTGTTAACCCCCTAATTTCTGCCCCATATGTTAGCACCGGTAGAATGCAATAATTGTACACTTTTTCTTTCAACGGCAGTGGTAAGCTCCCAGTCAGGAGTGGGATGGCCATGCCAGTTATCCTACTACTGATAATTTCAGTGCTTCCCGTGAGCGTCCCATCTGCTTCCAAAGGGGTATTCGCGGGCACGTCGCCAGATTTTGCCCTTATCGCCGTCGCACGTCACCACCATCGTATGAGCGACCGCGCACTTTTTATATGCGTAGCAATCAGCACGGTGACGGGACACGCTGGTCTTCTCACTCCGGTGGCAGGACAAACCACCTGGCGAATTACCGTAGTGACTCACCAGCTTCAGTGCGGAGCTTGACGCCACCGACTTCACGCCAGTGCAGGTCTCCATCTCCGCGACGACGTCTGACGTCACCGCCGCCGGGAAACTAGGCGGCGCGACCAATGGAGGTGAGGTCGCCAGTCATCATCAGCTACACGCCCCTATGCCGCCGCCAGTCACCATGTGTCATAACAAGATTCATGTTTTGGTGGACAACGTACGTTGCTATGTTCGCCTTAGTTGACACAGGAGCAAGTGTCTCCGTTATCAGCCTGGATTTCAAAGCCCGACTAGGCCTTAAAGTGATGTTTCTCTGGGAAAACGCAAATGCATTTCGTGCAGTGAGTGGAGAGTTTCTCCGACCTATTGGAGTGTGTACCGCGAACGTTTATTTATCTGATAACGTGTATCAAGCCGAATATGCAGTGCTTCCTCAATCCACTCACAAGGTAATTCTTGGTGTCGATTTCCTGCAACAGTGCGGTGCCAATGTTGACTGCGGTACTGGCGAGGTTTTTCTCTTTCCTCTTGCCGACCAACCTACTACCTGTTCATGCACTCTCACCATCATTGAAGATGTGGTCTTACCGCCACGTGCGCTATTGAGTTACCGGCACGAGTTCGAGTTGCTGCTTTCGGTGTCGACGCTGATACATTTGAATTGTTGAGCCTATGCCTTCGATGGTTGTCAAGAAAAGTGTGCTCGTACCTCGATGCGTCCTCTCTGTGGCCTGTGGAACAACTTCATTGTGGGTCTCAAATTTAGCCTCCCATTCAGTTGTGCTACCCAGGGGTATGCGACTTGCCTCTTTTGAAGTGGATACCAGCCTCCGCATAGGCGCTTTAACTGTTGACACGTCACACGAATAGCGAGAGCACGGGGCTGGCCCCGGTGTCCCTGAAGACTCGTTGCCTTTTCTAAATATGATAAGCAAGTCACTGTCTTCAGAGAAGCGTCAAGCCCTGGTCAACGTGCTTAGCAAGCATGCGTCATATTATTTGATTTCGGGCAGAACGCTAACAAAGTTCGCGTTCCAGCTACGCAGGCTCGCCACAGAATCGCCACGGGATTCGTGTCGATCCACTTCCCCGGATCGATTACGTTATCGACTGCCTTCATTGCGTGTCGTACTTTTCATCTGTGGACTTCCGATCAGGCTACTGGCAGATACCCATGCATTCAGCTGACAAAGAGAAAACCGCTTTTGTGACCCCAGACGGCTTGTTTCAATTCAACGTCATGCCGTTTGATTTGTGCAACGCGCCTGCAACATTTGAGATTTATGGACACGGTACTGCGCGGTCTGAAATGAGAGATTTGTTTGTGTTATCTTGACGACGTCGTAATTTTTAGCCGCACTTTTGCAGAGCACAACGATCGACTGGACATTGTTTTGACGTGCCTTGAACAAGCTGCTCTTACATTCAATTCAAAGAAATGTCACTTTGGCCTACGAGAGGCGCAAGTACTTGGAAATCTAGTGGACAAGCACGGGGTGCGACCAGACCCACAGAAGGTCGCAGCAGTTAGCGGCATCAAACAACCGCAGTAACAACGCGAGCTGAGAAGCTTCTTGGGTCCTTGCTCGTACTTTCGACGTTTTGTGCCCAACTTTGCTGATACTGCCCACCCTCTGACTTCATTGCTCCGCAAAGATAACCCTTTCATCTGAACAGCAGATTGCGATTCCTCGTTTCGTCAAGAGAAGTTCCTGCTCTCTTCCTGACTCATACTTCGCCATTTTGACCCCTCTGCCACAACAGAATTGCACACCGACGCGAGTGGAATCGGCCTCGCCGCTGTCCTCGTCCAGTGGTTTGGTGACGCCTAGCATGCCATTGTATACGCCAGCCGTTCGTTGAGCAAGGTCGAACAAAATCACACCGTCACTGAGCAAGTGTCCACTGTGGTCTTTGCAGTCCATAAGTTCCGGCCATATCTCTTCGGGCGCCACTTCACGATCGTTACGGACCACCATTCACTATGTCGGTTGGTTGGTCTCCGCGACCCGTCTGGCCGCCTTGCTCGATGGGCGCTACGTTTACAGGAATTTGACTTTGTAGTCGTTTACAAGAGTGGCCTACGTCATGCGGACGCCGATTGTCTTTCGAGGCTCCCTCTACCAACAAATGAATGTGACGCCGATAATTTCGATGAGTTTCTAGCCGCCATCGACGACATTATTTTTCCCGACCTGGCCACCTTCCGGGAAGAGCAGCGTGACGACCGCAGCATGGATGCCCTCTTCGCCTGAACTGCTCAGCTAACAAGTAACAGTGGCTTTATCGTCCAAGATGGCCTGCTCTACAAGAAGAATTATGCGGCTGATGGTGCCCGCCTCCTCTTGGTGGTCCCTAAAAATTTCAGAACCCACGTGCTGCGTGCTATGCACGACGACTCGACCGCTGGGCACCTGGGTTTCACCAGAACATACCACCGCATTCAGGGCCGGTTCTACTGAACCAGTATGCGACGGGATATAGAGAAGTATGTGGCCAGTTGTAACAAGTGCCAGCAATTAAAGTGCCCCAATACTGCTCCTGTGGGACTCCTTCACCCTGTAGCGCCGCCATCATCTCCTTTCGAAATGGATGGAGTGGATCTTGTCGGCCCCTTCCCGCGCTCAACAAACGACAATCGTTAGATTATAGTCTGCGTCGACCATCTGACGCGTTATGCTGAAACCGCTGCGATGCCAACGGCCACGGCTCTTGTTGTTTCGAGCTTCCTCCTGTCCTCCATTATACTGCGTCATTAACCCCCTCGTGTTATTGTGAGCGATCGTGGTCGCCAGTTCGTGTCCGACGTAGTCGAAGAGCTGTTGCGTCTTTGTGCTTGCCAGTTTCGCCACGCGACCCCGTTTCACTCACAAACAAATGGTCCCGTCCAGCGCACTAACAGAACTTTGGCCAACAAGCTTTCAATGTATGTGGATTCCAGGCACAAACATTTGGATGACATCTTGCCTTTTATCGCATGCGCCTACAACACCGCAAAGCATGAAACTACAGGCTACAGCCCTTTATATCTTGTTTATGTTAGACCACCCCGCGGCCTCCATGACACCTTTCTACCTTTTACTCGTCATGCGGACTCTTCTATTGCCCAGACTCTCTGCCGCGCTGAGGAAGCACGCCGCATAGCTCAGCTCCGTACGTTGGCATTCCAGGACCACTCCCAGATACGCTACGATTCACGACATAAGAATGTGTCATACGACAAAGGGGACATTGCATGGCTTTGGACACCACTTCGCAAGCGCGGCCTGTGCCAGAAGTTTCCGGCTCGTTACACCGGGCCTTTCGTCATCACCGATCGCCTAAGTGATGTAACCTACTCGATTGCTCGTCTCGTGTCCCATGGCTACTGGACTAAGAAGACACACCTTGTTGACGTCGCTTGCCTGAAACGTTGTCATCCACATGACTCCGCGTGGACGTAACAGTTACTCGCCCAGCGGGCTTCCGTCTGTGAAGGGAGGAGTGTTACGCAAAAGCTACGGCAAGGACGGAAGAGGAGAACGAAGTGCGCTTGTCTTGGTAGCGGGTCGGTGTCGGCGCGGCCCCTTTTCATCAATTCATCTTTTAAATAAAGGCACCACATCGTAATAATATATATTTCTTCTTATTTGACATTCCGAATTAGCTCAGCCTATGCAGCAGTGCCAATCTTCTGAGGTTGGCACTGCTGTATAGGTCGAGCGAAATCACAACTCCAATCACAACAACTTGCCACATATGACAAGGAAGTCTAGCACGGCTGTGGACGGCACGAAGGACGCCGATAGGAAGACACAACAGCGTAGGTTTCGCCAGGCACATCAGGAACAGCGTCGAGCACGAGCTCCACTACAGTTGCGCGGGCGATTCGGCTGCGCAGCTCTACACGACGCACTTCTTCTTCCTTACATCTTCGCCCCTCGCTGAAGACGGAGCCGCAAAGGAGGCCTAAGGCGTCGTGAGGACGAAGGGCTCATGATACGGCTTGAGCCGATCGACGTGGACAGTTTCACGGCCTCGGCGACGCAGGTCCGTAGGCGGCGTCAGAGGTTCGATGACGTAGTTCACCGGAGAAGTTTGCTGCAGAACCCGGCAGGGTCCATGGTATCGGGATAAAAACTTGGACGAGACACCTGATGTCGAAGTAGGAGGCACCCACAACCAAACAAGAGCGTCAGGCGAAAACTGGGTGTGGGGGCTCCCGTCGTCATGACGAAATTTCTGTAGCGCTTGTTCTTGCGTTGTAAGAGAGCGAGCTAGTTGCCGACATTCTTCTGCATAACGGGCGGCTTCTGAAACCGGTATACCATCTGATAAGTCGGGACGGTAAGGAAGAATAGTGTCAATGGGAAATGACGGTTCTCGGCCATACAAAAGAAAGAAGGGTGAAAAGCCCGTCGTTGCCTGGGGTGCCGTATTGTAGGCGTACGTGACATAGGGAAGGATGATGTCCCAGTTGGTGTGGTTGGAGGCGACATACATCGAAAGCATGTCGCCAAGAGTTCGGTTAAAGCGTTCTCTCAATCCATTTGTTTGCGGGTGATATGCGGTGGTACAGCGATGAATAATGCGGCACTCAGTGAGAAGTTCTTGAAGGACGTCGGCGAGAAAGACGCGGCCGCGGTCGCTCAGTAGTTCGCGGGGAGCGCCGTGACGTAGAACGAAGCGTTGAAGCAGGAAGGAGGCAACGTCACGAGCCATCGCGGCAGGTAGAGCGGCCGTTTCGGCATGCCTCGTGAGGTGGTCTATAGCTACAATGACCCAGCGATTACCAGCAGCTGTGTATGGAAGACGCCCATATAGGTCTATTCCAACCCGGTCAAAGGGTCGTGACGGGCACGGCAAAGGTTGCATTGGTCCAGAAGAGCGGCGAGGATCAGGCTTGCGGCGTTGACATTATGTGCAAGAGCGAATGTACTTTTGCGCAAATGTGTACATACCGCGCCAATAAAACCTATGACGTAGTCTGGTGTAGGTCTTGAAGAGACCAGCGTGTGCACACTGAGGGTCGGCGTGGAAAGCGGCGCATACATCGGTGCGGAGCTGCCGGGGTATAACAAGCAGCCATTTGCGGCCGTCGGAACTGTAGTTACGGCGATAGACGATGCCGTCGCGGATGGCGAAGTGCGAAGCTTGCCGGCGTAGTGCTCGGGATGGTGGGCGTTCAGGTGAATCAGAGATGTAATCTATCAAAGATGAAATCCAGGAGCCGGCACGCTGGCCGACATGAAACTCACGCTTCTGTTGGTACGGCAGGTTGCTGCCACATTTCGAACCGCGCCGGATTTCGTTACGATCGGTCAAGGGGCGGTGGTCCTGTTCCTTTCAAAGACGCTTGCAGCAGCATTATCATGCCACCTGCCTACAAGCAACTGTCTGGATGTACCACCAGCCGTCACTGACGACAAGCGCCTCAACGATACGATCTGCATAGCGATTGATATGCCGGAGACCTTCGAGCGTCAGAGACCACGTGACCACGGCCTACCTTACATAAGCGCGCGACCACATGCTTTCGTGGGATTTGGAGCCGGCACGCTGGCCGACATGAAACTCACGCTTCTGTTGGTACTGCAGGTTGCTGCCGCATTTCGAACCGCGCCGGATTTCGTTACGATCGGTCAAGGGGCGGTGGTCCTGTTCCTTTCAAAGACACTTGCAGCAGCATTATCATGCCACCTGCCTACAAGCAACTGTCTGGATGCACCACCAGCCGTCACTGACGACAAGCGCCTCAACGATACGATCTGCATAGCGATTGATATGCCGGAGACCTTCGAGCGTCAGAGACCACGTGACCACGGCCTACCTTACATAAGCGCGCGACCACATGCTTTCGTGGGATTTGGAGCCGGCACGCTGGCCGACATGAAACTCACGCTTCTGTTGGTACTGCAGGTTAGTGGTCACTATCCCTTTCAAGTACGTAGACAACCTAGTGCACTGCCGGCTCCTCCCACAACCCCACGTGTTGCCTGTAATTGCAGTAAGCGACTGAGAGAGCAATCTCTCCGTAGAAGGTTTCGTTTTTTTGCTAATCGGGTATTGTTTTTGATTTTACTATTGTTGCTTTCCGGTGATGTGGAGCTCAATCCTGGCCCCCTGAGTGAATCAGAACTAGAATTGCTCAAAAGTTTACAGGCCGGTCAGAGCACCATCATGAACAAGCTCGATGCCATCGAAGCAAAATTTGCGAAACATGAAGCTATGCTCGCCGAAATACAAGGCAAATTGGGAACAGCTGAAGAACAAATTGTAAATCTTAATGATGCAGTAGAGGAGCACGGAAATGCAGTCAAACTGCTCACAAAGGAAGTTAAGGAACTGAAAACAAGAAGTGTCGACCTTGAAAATAGAAGTCGAAGGACTAATCTTGTTTTTTATGGTATTAAGGATGACGAGGTAGAAACGTGGGATCAGTCAGAAGAACTGATTAAAGGTATTTGTCAGACCCATCTAGCAGTAGAATTGAAGTCTGTGCAACGAGCACATCGTGTCGGTCGATACAACAAGAAGTTTAAACGACCGATTGTTGTTAGTTTTTCCTCCGACAAGGAAAAAATGGACGTCCTTAAAAACGCTAGAAAATTCAAGGGGTCTGAATACAGCGTGGATCAGGATTACGCACCAGAAACACGAGATATCCGAAAAGATTATGGAAATATGCTAAAACGGAATTAACAGGCACCAGCAGTAAGGTTAAACTTAGTTTCGACAAGCTGATTGTTGACGGTAAGGCCTTCACCTGGGACAAAGTCAAAGAGGAAGTTGTTCCAGTCCTAAAAAAGTGACACCCTGCTCGCAAGACGACCTCTGCCTCACACAATCTAACAGCCGTTGTTGTAAACTGTAGAAGCATTGTGAACAAAGTGGATGAATTCGCGGGCCTAATCGAATCTATGAAGGCTGACATTGTGTTTGGGACTGAACCGTGGCTGATCCCGTCCATCAGTGATAATGAGGTGTTTCCAAGCCACTTTACCGCTTATCGAAATGATAGGGCGCGCACAGGCGGAGGGGTGTTTTTGTTAGTTGGTTCTTCTTTACAGTCATCTTTGTTTGATATCGGACATGATGACGTAGAATCAGTCTGGAGCAAAGTTACCCTCGATAATAATACTTCTTTATTGCTGGAGCATTCTATCGCCCGCCAAATTCTGATGCGACTACGTTGCAGCGACTGTACGAGATTGTCTCTAATACATCAGATCAGATAATACTTGCCGGCGATTTTAACTTGCCAGATTTCATCTGGTCTAACGAAACTGGTATTACTATGACTGCCTGTCGTGCAAATTTAGAAATGAAAAACATCGTTGACTCATTCGGCTTCACCCAATACGTGCATGCGCCTACACGCAATAATAACATATTAGATCTGTTGCTTTGTAACTCACTAAATGTTGTAGATTCTGTCACTTGTATCCCTGGTATCAGTGACCACCTTGCTGTCGTGCCTAACATTAAATATGCGATTAAACGACCCAAGCCAACCCAGTCGAGGAAGGTATATTTTTTTGATAAGGGTGATTATTCTGCCATTTCCCAGGAATTATTCGCGCATTTGCCTGTTTTCGACTGTCTTGGCGAGAATGCTGATGTTATACAACTGTGGTCTCTTTTTAAAACTAAAGTGATAGAACTGACGGAAAAGTATGTGCCGAGTATTGATTCAGTCAAGCTAAAAAAGTGCAAGAAGCCATGGGTGACGCCTAAGATTTTGAGATTAATAAGGAAAAGAAGACGAGTATATAATACATTTAAAAGAACACGAAGTAGTTATCAGTTCAACAGATTAGTCGAGGTAACTAATGAATATGAAACTAAAGTACGTACTGCGAGAGATCAGTACTTCAATCGACTCGGTGCCAGTATGAAAACGAACCCAAAGCTTTTTTGGAAATACGTGTAAGAATGCGGATCTGACTCAACCGCAGTAAACGAGATTGTTCACAATAATCAGGTCTTATCCGATGATAAAGCTAAGGCATCTTGTTTTAATAATTTTTTCATTCCGTATTTTTACCTAGAACAAGCTTCGAAAAATTACGTGAGAGGACTGAGTCAGTAATGCCATCTGTAGAACTCATGTGTGAATGGTATCGAATCATTGTTAAAAAGTATAGATGAAACCAAGGCCCCTGGTCGAGATGGTATTTCTCCCCGCATATTGAAGCGCTGTGCCTGGCCAATCGCATCGTACCTTTATCTTATGTATAGTAAATCTCTTTCTACTGGAGTGTTGCCTGAGGACTGGAAAATGGCACATGTGGTCCCTGTTCATAAGGGTGGTTCAAAAAAAGATGTAAACAATTACAGGCCCATTTCTTTAACATCCATCTGCTGTAAAATATTAGAGCACATTTTGTACAAAGATATAATGAAACATTTACTACAACACAAATTACTAATTGATTATCAACATGGTTTTCGCAAAGGACTGTCCTGCACAACACAATTGATTGAGTTCTATCATGACTTAGTGTCTGAGGTGGATGATAATGGGCAAATAGACTGCGTTTTTTTAGACTTTAGAAAGGCGTTTGACATGGTTTGCCACCCATTGCTCATTTACAAACTTCACAGGGCAAATGTTGATCAGGAAGTCTGCAACTGGATCGCCAATTACTTGTCGCAGCGTCGACAATGTGTCGTACTGAACGGTACTACTTCTCCTTGGGTCGAGGTCACATCAGGTGTTCCTCAGGGTTCCGTTTTAGGGCTACTTTTATTTTTAGTTTATATTAATGATATTGCTGCCGGGATATCTTCACGTTTGCGTTTGTTTGCCGACGACTGCGTCGTGTACAGAAAAATAACAAGCGAACGAGACTGTATTGATTTGCAGACTGACCTTACTAAAATTGTATCATGGTGTGAGAAGTGGAAAATGCAACTAAATGCGAACAAATGTGTTCATGTGTCTTTCACGAAAAAAAAGAAAAAAAATTGAAACCTGATATTTTTTTCATAGTGATATTATCAACCAGCAATTTATATGTAAATATTTGGGTGTGACGTTTTCAAGTGATTGTTCCTGGAATGCGCATGTGAATAATGTAGTTACAAAAGCTGCCAGAGCGCTAAACTTTATTCAACGTAATCTCAAATCCTCACCATTTATACTAAAAAACACTGCTTATGTTTCTTTTGTTCGTCCTATCTTGGAGTATGCGTGTTGTGTTTGGGACCCTCGCCAGAAAACCTTGATTGACAAAATCGAGAGATTACAGAATAGAGCGGCAAGGTTCGTTCTGGGGCGGTACAGGCGAGGGGAGAGTTGCACTCAAATGAAAAGCGAGCTAGATTGGGAAGCGCTCTCCTCTCGCCGAAGAAAACTGCGTTTGAAATTGTTATTCCAAATATATAATAACAAGACCGGAATTAATAGAGACACTTATCTTAAACCACCGCATTATATATCTAAAAGAACTGATCATGACCTTAAAATTCGAGAATACCGGACTAGAACGGACCTCTATGCTAATTCCTTTTTTGCTCGAACAGTAACAGAGTGGAATCAATTGTCTTGTGACCAAGTGTGCTGTGTTAATGAAGATTGTTTTTTTTCCAAGTTGTAACCCCCCTGCTTACACGCCTTTGTGCAAAGCGGGGTATCTCTGAATAAAGAATAAAGAAAGAAAAGCCATGTCGACAGAAGCGAATGGGGGAAGTGGGTCGCCTGTCCACACCGACAATGTCGGTGTGGACAGGCGAGCGCGAAAGAGCATCGGCATCGGCGTGCTTCTTGCCTGAGCGGTAGACAACCCGGATGTCGTACTCTTGGAGCCTCAGCGCCCACCGGGTTAGGCGGCCGCAGGGATCCTTGAGGGACGACAACCAGCAAAGTACGTGGTGATCGGTGACAACATCGAAGGACCGGCCGTACAGGTATGGACGAAATTTTGTAATGGCCCAGATTATCGCTAGACATTCTTTCTCCGTGACTGAATAATTTGCTTCGGCTTTTGTAAGAGTGCGGCTCGCGTAAGCAACAACATATTCTTGGTAGCCGGGCTTTCGCTGGGCCAGCACAGCGCCAAGGCCAACGCCGCTAGCATCGGTATGGATTTCCGTGGGAGCAGTTGGATCAAAATGGCGCAGTATCGGTGGTGTTGTAAGCAGGCGACGTAGCGTCGCGAAGGCCTCGTCGCAAGCCGGGGACCACGCGGAAAGATTGGTATCTCCCTTAAGTAGCTCTGTCAGAGCTGCCATAATCTAAGCGAAATTTCGAATGAAGCGGCGGAAGTACGAGCAGAGGCTAATGAAACTACGCAAGTCTTTTAGAGACGTTGGCCTTGGGAATTCTTTAACAGCACGGAGCTTTAAGGCATCGGGGAGAACGCCGTCCTTCGACACGACATGTCCGAGAATTGTCAGCTTCCGTGCCCCAAAGTGACATTTTTTCAGGTTGAGTTGGAGGCCAGCGTCACTGAGACGGCGTAAAATCTGCTCCAAGCGATCAAGGTGAGTAGGAAAATCTGGATGCAAACACTACTACATCGTCCAAATAACACAAGCACGTGTTCCATTTGAGGCCTCGAAGAATAGTATCCATCATCCGCTCAAAAGCCGCGGGCGCGTTGCAAAGGTCGCATGGCATCACACTAAATTCGTATAAGCCATCTGGTGTGATGAAAGCTGTTTTAGGCTTATCGTCTGCAGCCATAGGCACCTGCCAATAACCAGAGCGTAGATCGAGAGAGGAAAAGAACTCTGCACCTTGTAAGCAGTCTAAGGCGTCATCAATCCATGGCAATGGATAAACATCCTTTCGGGTTATTTTGTTTAGGCGACGGTAGTCCACGCAAAAGCGGATCGAGCCATCCTTCTTTTTAACTAAAACAACTGGCGATGCCCATGGACTGTAGGATGGTTCAATGACGCCACGCTTGAGCATTTCACCTACTTTCTCATCAATGACGCATCGTTCTGTCGAAGATACGCGGTATGGTCACTGCCGTAGCGGTGAGTGAGCACCGGTGTCAATCCGGTGGCATACAGTCGTCGTTCGACCCAGAGAAGTACTATGGCTGTCAAAAGCAGGGCGAAATTTGTCGAGGAGACGGAGGAGGTCATGGCGCTGCTTGGGCTTTAAGGCGTTGTCGATGACGTGACTGAAAACGTCTTCAGGCGATGTGGCAGGTACGGGACAACCGAAGAGGGTGTTGACCTCGGACGATCCATTAGGAAGTTCCAACGCGGCAATGGTGTCGTAAGGCTCCACAGCGCCGGGAGATTCACCGCGAAGCAACGTAATCGGGAATGGGAAGTGGTTGTAGACAGGAAGGTGAGTCGCACCTGCTTGAAGGCCAAGCAATGCGGATGGGAGTGGTGAGATGTGGCGACGAAAGAAAGCAGTAGAAGGTGTGAAGAGTACGGTAGAGTCGGAGGCAATGGAACAGGATACAGGTGCCAGAACGGATGCGTGCGGAGGTATCTGGATGTCGTCAGCGAGGGATAACTTGGTGCAGGAAAGCGAAACGTTGTCAGATATGGCATTACCAAGCGAAGAGAAGGCGACTTCTGCACGGGAGCAATCAATAACAGCGTGGTGACGAGAAGAGAAAATCCCAACCTAAAATAATATCGTGGGAACAGTAGGGAAGAACGACGAACTCGACGATGTAGAGCACTCCTTGAATTTCAAGTCTGGCGGTGCACGCAGCCACCGGCTGGACGTGCTGTGCTGTGGCCGTGCGGAGTAATGGACCGAAGAAAGGCGTCGTAACTTTTCGTATTGAGCGGCATAGTTTTTCGGCAATCACAGATATGGCAGCACCTGTGTCAATGAGGGCAAGCACAGAGACACCTTCAACAGCGACATCAATAACGTTGGGCGGCGAAAGAATAGGGCTTGAGTGTTGCGACGATGACGCAGTTCTTGCCTCGGGAACTGCGCCACTTAGTTTTCCGTGACAGCGGTAGAGGGACGTGGACGCATCGGGGAGAGCGAGCGACGACGAGGAGAAGGAGAACGCCGGTCAGAAACTGGGCGAAGGCTACGGCGGGGAAGAGGTAAATCGCGGTCTGGAGCGTAAGACAACGGATGGTGGTACGCTGCTGTGCGTGGGTCGTCACGTGGATGAAGTGGACGGCGGCGGCACAGGCGTGCAACGTGTCCGGGAATACCACACGAATAGCAGATGGGCCGATTGTCCGCTGTGCGCCAGGGATTAATTGCTCGATGGACTGGAGGTCGTGGTGGCGGGGAAGTAAAAACAGGGCTAGGCATCGGAGGCGGAGCCCGGAACGTCTGTGGGCGTGGTCGTGCGACGGCGTCGGCGTAAGTCAGGGGGGCGGTGAGTTGAGGCGCCCGCTCCAGAGGAAGGACCTCGGACACTTGTTCTTCTATGACGTGTCGTAGGGTCGGACTAAGGGACGAACTGGACTCCGGCGGGTTGGAGATAAGGAAGAGCTGGCGAGCAACTTCTTCCCGGACGAAAGCCTTGATCTGCGAGAGGAGGTTGGAATCGTGAAGAGGAGAGGTCAAGCCGGACAACGATTCCTGATGGGGAACAGGACGGCGGGTGAGGAGGCGTTGACGGCGGAGCTCGTCATAGCTTTGGCAGAGTTCAATAACTTGGCCAACAGTCAAGGGGCTCTTTGAAATCAGCATCTGAAACGCATCCTCATTGATGCCCTTCAGGATATGCTTGATTTTATTGCCCTCAGTCATGGATGCATCGACGCGTTTGCAGAGAGCGATGACATCTTCGATGTAGCTCGTAAAGGTCTCACCACGCTGCTGAGAGCGCGACTGCAGACGCTGTTCGGCACGAAGCTTTTGAACAGCAGGGCGGCCCAAGACCTCGCTGAACTTTCTCTTGAACACAGTCCAGCGTGGGACTTCGCTTTCGTGGTTGCGTAACCACAAGTGGGCAATTCCGGTAAGGTAAAGAGGGACGGTGGTCAATTTCGTGGTGTCATCCCATTTGTTGTCCACCGCCGCCGGGCACCCACTGGTTCAAAAGGGTACAAGCGTACCCCGGCCTGGCGTTCGGCTTCCTTCAGGGGCGATACACTTGGGAAAGGAGCCTGCGCCCTGAATTCCCGTCGAAACCAACGTGAGCACGGAAAAAAAGTGGTGTCTGGGCCGCTCCCATGGCGGTCATTTCCCATGTGGCGCCCCAAGCACCTATTGAGGTGGGAGCACCTTCGGGTTGAGGTCAAACACCCCTTTCCAAGCGTTCAGGTCCCATAATGGCCGAGCACCAGGCCGGGAGCGCGCTTGTACCTATTTTACCGGTAGGTACCCGGCGGCAGCACTTGCCTCCCACAGCCGCGGCGGATGCTCGTCTACAAGGCCGTCTGTGGTTGGACAAGAGGCGCCCAGAGACAACAGCTGAAATCTCTATTGGGCCCTCTTTCGAGATGTGGACCCCCACGACAGCCGAGCACCAGGCCAGGGGACATCTCTACCCATGAGAAAAACCGGTGGGTTCCCGGCGGCACCGGGAACCCACCGGTTTTTCTCATGGGTAGAGAACCCGGGTCATACGACTGACACGTTCGTATGATGATAGCCAGTCATCAACGTCGTGGTCATCAGCACCGCTAAAGATGGAAGGGTCCCGCTGACGGAGTGTGCCGGGGCATACGGAGGACTGGGGAGCAGGTGGTGGTACGCTCGTTGCGCTTGCGGAGGTCATGATGGCAGGGAGGATCCGGCTGCGCAATTACAGGCTTGCAGGAGACCCAGCAAACCTCCACCAATTATGACAAGGAAGTCTAGCACGGCTGTGGACGGCACGAAGGACGCCGACAGGAAGACACAGCAGCGTAGGTTTCGCCACGCGCACCAGGAACAGCGTAGAGCACGAGCCCCACTACAGTAGCGCTGGCGATTCGGCTGCGGAGCTCTACACGACGCACTTTTTCCGTACACACAAATAAACATCTTTATTATCACAGCATCAATGTTTGCAATAAATAAAAGGCGCGTGAATAGCGTTTCAGAAGATATACTGGTGAGTAACATGCATAAGTGCTTATGCGAAAGAAGATACTACACACAGTCCCACCAAACATTTGTGGTGAACACAAGCTGTCCACCGCTGAATGAAGAACTACATCAGACCTCATAGAGTTGTCGCAGGCTATATGTTGCTAAAGTTCCTCCACTTTGGTAGCTGAAGATGTCACACCACTTCGTTCACAATATTCAACAAGCTGCAGCTCGATTTGACCAAAAACACGTAGCTTTCATACAGGCGAATTCTGCCGCGACTGTTCGTCATCTGGTCTAGACTTCCTATTCTCTTGCCGCTATCATGGTTACTCATTCGAGAAGCTGTCACGATATAAAACTTTTCATCGTTTAAGCGGAATTTGCTTCACACAGTTTCAAATTTAAAAGATAAATGGTTTTGTTTACGTATTGGTTAGAAGCGCTATAAATCAAGGCTTCGACGCGAAACGCGCCAAATGCCACAGGCTTGCCTGTACTTAGCAGTACTTAGTTGCGTCATTGTACCCTTTTGGGGACATTTATGCAAACGCGCTACTTACACCATAACTTCGCATAAATGAAGTTGTACCTGATATCGCACAACTAGATGGTTCCACAATAGCCTCGGATAACTTACCTGAAAGCCTTCGTTTTCGCTCCTTGCCAAAAAGATAGTATGGCGGCAAAACTGACATGAAGTTGTAACCGCAAGACTGGGATGTGAAAATAATAATGGGTAATTTGTTTGTACTGTTTAAAATATAGGCCTTTATGGAGATAGTGAATTCTCATTTTCTTGCATTTGAAAAATGTGAACGCTTCTACACCATTTTCAAATGTCGCTGTGATTTGTTCCCAAATGGGAACATTGGCTAAAATTTTGCGTCGTGCTTACGCAAACAATTCACTGATCTTTTTTGAGAAACGCTAGGCGTCTTATATCACGCAAAAACTAAAGTTGTTTTTGTTTCGAAGGGTGAAGCACCACCATGCGCTCGCTTAATGTTGTGAATACTATCAGAATGAATTACGAACAAAATAGTCGTAAAATATATTACAGGGCGACAGTTAGAGCCCTTACTTCATATGACGGTATATTGGCAAATATTCGTTATGCTTAACACGAAGGTCAATTCGCTCGCTGCTGCCCCTGCGCTTACTCACTCCAGCGTTTTGACATCGAGTTTCCGCGGTCACCGAGTGAGATGCGTTATGTTTGCCTGTGCGCGCGTGAGAGATTGCTTGTTAGTTTAGTTAGTATGCCTATGTTTTCAAGCCTATACGGTCGATAAAACTACTATCCTTACTTCCACTAAGTTTCTATCAAAATCGTTGCTTCGCGTTTCCAACGGAACTGTGACTATTTTTTCTTATCAATCACCAACATTACAACATTACACAATTGCCACATTCATAACAGTGTCTCCATGGCCTTTGTACAAAATATTACTTACATGGATGGACCAATGAAATACCACACGTAAAAAGAACTATCGCTAGGACCTGTTTCATGGTAAATGACCGCTTGGTTCACCACTATTGTCTGAAAAGAAAAAACATAAGCATTGAAGGCGTGCGCCAGTGATCTCCCTGAATAATTATTTCAAAACTTTATTTATTCTGCATTTAGTTTATAATCGCAACATAACCATCCGCTCATAAAGATTGGAACAATGAAATTAAGGATTAAGGAGTTTTGTTGAATTCTTGTTTTCTTGCCAGGATATTGAATATTACCTTTGTCTTCTACATATTAATATCCAACCCCACTGTTACGCTTTCTCGTTTAATGTCGTCCATTATTTCTTGTAATTCGTCCCCGTTCTTGCTGAATAGGACAATGTCCTCTTCAAATCGAACTTTGCTGAGATATTCGCCGTTGATCCTCAGTCCTAAGCCTTCCTAGTCAAATAGCGTCAATACTTCTTCTAAGCATGCAGTGATGCATTAGATAGATGGTGTCTCCTTGCCTGACCCTTTTCCTGATAGGTAATTTTCTGCTATCGTTGTGGAGAACCAGGGTAGCTATGGAAACTTTGTACATATTTGCGAAGATATTCACGTATGCCTCCTGTACTTGATTGCGCAATGCCTCTATGACTGCTGGTATCTGTACTGAACGGAGTGCCTTTTCATTATCTATGAAAGCTATATCGAGAGGTTAATTGTACTCTGGAGATTTCTCGATTACCTGCTTGATGACATGGATGTGATCCAGTTGTTTAAGCAGCCCACTAGGTAACGTATGTGTGTGAATAAAGCGCGGGTCGCATATGATGTGCCACACATAGGGCGACATTTTTTTATGCAGCCCACATGGCCTTATGACATTTCGGACGGTCCACGTGATATATTTTATGTGGCCTAAGGAGGAAGCTTTAACTCGGGACGAAGTCCGATGTCGCCTATTGAAATATATGTAAAACGAAGAAATTCTTAGATGAAAGAACCACTAGACCAATTTAAATAAAATTAGCGGCATTCATGGGGCAACGTTAAATTCCAGTGAATGTGGCAAGCATAATTTTTTATTTAGGGCTTCTAAATAAAACGATTGCCTTAAAACTGATAAGCGAAGCAAAACAGAAACACGATGTTCACAAATTCGTAACTTTGCATCATGAAATATTTATCACGTGAGAAAAAAAAAAACCTGCTTTTCCCCGTATGGGAGCGGCGAAAATGTGTGGATGCATTGTCAGCGTAGTATATCGCGTACTGCTTGTCAATGGTATGCTCTGCTCAGGATTTCAAGCCACCTAGTTCTCGCTGTACGCCCGGTCACGAGAACTACGGACACGTTGCAACGTCATTATTGTGCTGTTGAGGTCCAGTGTTCCTGCTGGAAAACCGATCCAGGCAACAAATCGAGGTGATCAATCAGCAGGGGGAGCCAGATGACTTGAGCCAGGGCCTTGAACACGATTTGAAGAGCGTCAATCCTAAAATAATTGTCCTACCATGGAGCAATTAGTCCGGGAAACCTGGCAAGGCCACCGCTGTTCTTGGTGACTTCGACGAGCTGCCTTGTGGTCGGTGGAGAAAGCAGTACCCAGAGCTACTGCAAGACAGCCGCGGCTACTGTGGCTGCCATTACAGCCACTGCTGCCGCTGTATGTTGTGTTATTCTGTAGGCAGCCCTACAAGACCCATTTAGCCCTACAGGAGCCCCAGGACCCATTCAATGTTTCGGCATTAGGTGATCAACCTCTATGTGCCAGCGGGCTCAACCAGAGCGAAACGCATGAGGAAAAAACATTGTTTTATGCTAGAGGGGACATTGAAGAAAGAAATGTGTGGCTGTGTGTGCTTGATCATGGTTAATTTAAAAATGCCGCCTGTGAACCATTTGTATATTGTTCTGCGAATTTTCCTATCCAGTGTGTGCACTCTGGCGTCGATTGCATTCGTTGGTAGTGATCCTTGGGATAAAAGCTTTAATTCTGTCACAACCCTGGAAGCCTGCCAAGATGTCTGCCGTAAAATTATTGAAGGAATATTACCTTTATTGCAAGTTCATGGAATTAACTGCATCAAGGATGCAGCGATACTAGCTTCTTTTGCTTCACAGCTAGAACTTGCAGGTGCGGAATGGCGTACGTGAATTGAGAATAAGAATACAAAGCAAAGAAAAAGTTTCTCCTGAGAGTAAGGCAAGCAACACAAAATGCGGGATAACTTGACAACGTGCCTGTGCTCACACTGAGGCTGCAAGATGGAGCTCAGAATGAATTTGCAACCACAATATTTCAACCAATGCCTCTGCCAAGTGGCGCCTTTTTCGTTTTCAATCGGACGGTTGATTGATACTCTAAGGAAATCGCCACCAATGTTTTTTCTATGCAATCGTCTGGAGTATGAAGCTAATAATTGTACCGCAACTTAGTCAAAGCTGCGATGTTGAGGTTTTCTCAGAAGATTGGTACGAACAGCAACAAGTGCTGAAGTACGAAGACACAAAAAGAGCATATGTCTGCCTCTGTGACGACCGAGAAGAGCTATGACTTTTCTTTTCTGCGTCAAAGTTGTAAAGCTAAAAAAATAGTCGTGGCACAGCTGATGATAAGCTGGTGTATAAAAAAGAAACGTTTTCGCTGGTGGCAGGAACACTATTAGTTGAAGGCTAAGTTATACATCGAAATATGTGAGTTCTTCGGCCGAGGACGGCGCGCTACTCTGGCACCATCTCGCAGCGGTCGTCGCCGCAGACACCACGCTTGCGCGGCGCTATGCTTTTCTTCTCACACTTTCACCATACGCTCCTCGTACGCTTTCTGCTGGCGTTGTATTCGCTTTTGCCGCTTTTTTCATCTTCCACTCCACTCCGCGTTCGCTTCCTTATCCGCTGGTCCCATTCGCTCAGTTACGCCGCCAATGCCAACCGCCTAAGACTTGCCGCCTAAAAAGGGCTTACTACGACCAGAAGAGCCGTCCCAGAATAGCAAATACCGGTGGCTGAGCACATAATTTGCTGCACGCTGATTCCAACAAACTAATAATGTATTGGAAGGGTCCACTTGAAGCCATGAAGAATGACGTCGGGTATGTTTTTACTTATGGAGAACTAGAATAATTTCCACATGCATATGCTAAAGAAATATGAAAAACACGAAAGTTTACAAATGTACGGGGTCTCTGTGGCCGAAATATATTTCAAGATCATTCAGAGCCTCAACAGGAAGTAAGTAGAAAAGATTCTCTGTCGCAGTCGCATCCATAGACGGAGTACAACTGATGAGAAGCTGGTACGATTCCAAGTGTTGAACACTGTTAGTGGTCTATGACTTGCTTCAGTAATTCGAAATGATATTTCCTGACAGGCCAGGCAAGCCCAAGCTTGTTGAGGGGGCACTCCGCTTGACTTCTGACAAGGCAATACAGGCTGCGCAATAACATATTTTACTACCTTTGGGGTAAAGGTTCGAGAAAGAGGTCCAATAAATCTTAAAGTTAAGCATGAATGAAAAGTCAGATGAATGGATGAAATACTTTATTAGGGTCATTTAGGGCGCGCGCTAGCGCGCAGCGGGCCGCTCCCACGTCGGGAAGAGAGACCGAGCCTCTCCGCCGCATCGCGGGCCCGTTGGACAGCCCATAATTGTTCCTCAAGGTTGGGGCTGCGTAACACAGCATCCCAACGTGAATAAATGTTGCTTTCATTGCCGCGTAGCGCGGAACACCGCCAGAGCATGTGAGCTAAGTTCGATAAGTCATTGCATAGTGCACATGCATTTGTCGTCTTAATTTCGGGGTAAATCTTGTGAAAGTAGAGGGTTTGGGTAGGCCCCCGTCTGTAGAAGCATTATAGTTAAAGCCTGAGGTCTCTTGAGCTTACAGTGTGGGAGGGTGTAGATCATCTGAGCCAAGTAAAAGCGCTTAGTAATCTTGTTGTACGTGGAAGGTGAGTCACGATTGTCAGTACCCCCAGCGTCACGCTGCCCGGTAGCTCCGCGGTTGATGATCCCTAGCGCAGCACTGTGTGCTGACTCATTGAGGTTGGGCGGGGCACCTTCGGTCTGTCCCATGTGGGCTGGAAGCAAGATGACTGTGTGGCATGATCTCCTTGCTTCCTAGTATCCCTAGAGCCAGCCCGGATATGGTTCCTTTGGCAAATGCTCGAACGGCTGGTCTCGAGTCACTGTAGATGGTTGTCCTCTTGTCGTCCAATAAGGCCATCGCTATTGCAACCTGCTCTGTGATCTCAGAGGACGTTGTGCGAATCGAGATTGAGTTCGTGACTTCACTTTCATGGTCTACGCTAACCGCAGCGATGGATCGTCTGTCGGCGTAGCACACTGCGTCTACGAAACTGTTCTCCGAAGTACGTTCACGAGCCTTTTCCAGGAGGGCCTTCGCGCGTGCCCGACATCTTCTCACGTTGTGTTCCAGATGGACGTTTCGTGGAATCGGGGTGACAGTGATGCGGTCCCGCTGCTCTCGAGGAATGTTGCAGAACTTTGTCTTGACTGCTGTGGAGGGAACGCCCAGCTCCTGTAGGATGTCTTCTAGCATGTTTACTAGACAGGCTGACGATATGGGCCCTCCTCTACGCTTCCGCTATTTCCTCTAGCGTGTTATGCATGCCCAGTTGAAGTAAGCGTTCCGCGTGTGTATATATGGGGAGGCCGAGAGCTCTTTTGATTGCCTTCCTGATTAATGCGTTCAGCTTATCCCGCTCCGATCTTTACCAGTTGTTCATGACCGCGAAGTAAGTGAACTGACACATTACGAACGCATGTACCAATCCCACGAGCTTATCTTCTCCGAGGCCTTGCTGCCGGTTGGCAGAGTTCTTGTGAAATGAAACGTGCTCCGCTTGTGCATTCACTTTAGTGATTATTTTAAGTAGCGTCTTAATTTATGACAATGAGGCCTTATCACGTACTTATGTGCTTCATACCCTCGTCAGTTAGAGCAAGTTTTTCTCAAGTTTCTAAGTTACCAAGGGCTATTGGCAAGTGCCCATGTCGGTGAAAAGTCGAAATAAGACGTAATGTCTAGAATATTTCGTCTGTGTAACTTGTCTTACAAGCCGGTTTGGAATGAAAATAGCTCCGGCTCTTTGCGCACCTCTCACGCGAGCAATTCTTGGTGACGTAGCAAATGCTTACTAATATTTTGATTACTTGCGATTGCTGAAAATAGTTGTCAAGAAGATCTGGAAAGTCTGCGGAGCGAGGCCGAATTCATCAAGTCAATCTGACTACAAAAACTAGCAAGTGTGAGATGTGAGAGCAGAACATATTTTTGTGGTAATAAATTAGAGACGGCAAAGTACACACCGTTCTAAAAATTCTAGACAAAATTTACGCCGTCGGAGGACAGCCAACATTCCAGCAGATTCCACCTTAGTATGGATGTCGACAGTAATGCGATTAGCATTGAAGCAGTGCAGCGCCACACGGTAATAATTACGCGAAAACGCGCCATGGGGTAGGTTCTTTGGAAACACTTCTTTGCAAGCACTGTGCCATATAGCAGCAACATCAAGACGTCCGCATTTGGCACCTACGTGAACACAAGATGACTATATACGACGCGGATGCCGTTCCCCAGAACATTGGACGGCTTTTAAGAGTTTTTAATGTGTTAGCATTTTTAGGCTGCCTCAGGCACTTCTTGTTTTTTTTTTTTGGGGGGGGGGGTCTAAATCTATTTATATTTTTAACTTTCAAAGTATGTTCGCACCTAACCGTTCTGCCATTTACCTGAGTCACTGGGCAGTCGAATGTCTAGTGCGCTGGGCTTTGGTGCTGGGTTCTAAACGAACCGATACACCAAATATGGTCACTGAGCGCGTCACAATGCGTACATGTGGGCTGTTCTTCAACGAACCTCTTTCACGACGACTTAGGGCCGCTGCATATGCGGGAATGAGTAGCCACCGCTTGTCAATGAAACCCTTCGATGCCCACTTGGAGCGCTGATATGTGCCACACTGCCTGTAGTTATCTTCACTGACCCTCTGTCATGCATACTTCAGTCGCTGGATTGTGCCGGTAGGATTGTGACACTCTTCAATGGACGTCCTTGAAGCCAGTTGAGTATCTAGGTATGTACCCCTAAACATGTGCCGCTCAACAATGACAAAAAAGTATCTTAAATTTATCCGATGCTGAGCGGAGATGAATATAAGTCACAAGGGTTCCTCAAGGGCGGCAACTCGACGCATTAGCAGGTTTCACCACAAATGCACTGGGTTTGTGCCGCTTTTCAATGAATATCTTTCACGCCAGTGCATTAGCGAGCTGCCCCATGAATGCACGGATAATTTTCCACTCTTCAATGAACCTCTCATCAACTTGGGTCACTGAGTTTATGCCACTGAGTGTGCGGCAGCAGGGTCATGCTTGGCGTGCTGCGTGGCGGCTGCAACGAGCCGCATTGTCGAGGCCAATGATCTTCGATTTCTGAAAATGGTGAGTATCGGTTGTGTTGTGACTGCTTGCACGGCATGCCGAAGACCGCAATAATTGTGACCTGGGGTGCTATGCAGGATACACCGAGTTTGGCGAAACTCGGTATCTTCACGAGCTCTGGCGACTACCCCAAGATGAAAGAACAAATGGTAACAAGACAAAGTTTGTCCGTCGGCATGCCTCCAGTTTCATAGGTTTATCTAGATTCACTCTGCGTGGCAATCAACCCTTGTGCGTTGCCATATGGGCATTCGGCAAACTGGGGCTCACGCGATCATACGCTCGGTGCATGGTCGTGCTTCTTTCATTTGTTTGTCGTTCCACCGAGTGACATTACAGGCACAAGCAAGTTATAAAAGAAATGCATTTAGTTCAATAATATTAGTAACATTAGTGTGGGTTATACGCATTTTAAAGTTTACAAGATGTACATTGAATGTGTATTAGACTAATTTGTAGTTTAATACGTTTCACGTTTTACCACGAGGGGATGCTAGCCCTCCTCTTTTTTCTTCTGCATTGGATTGGCGTGGCTCGCTACGTGCTTGCGCTAGCATTTCCGAGCAGAGATTGGTGTGCGCTTGGTTGTCTCACTGGGGGGTTTCAACAGATAGCTCGTTGCTCTTTCTCTTTCCTCTGAATTGGATTGGTGCGGCTCGCTTCGTGCTTGCGCTCCCATTTGCGAGCACATATTGATGTGCGCCTGGTTTTAACACTGGGCTTTTAACAGATCGCTCATTGCTCACGCTAAAGAAAGGCTGCGATTAGGGTGCCTCGATGCGCGCGCGCGCATCAAGGCACCCCAGCTGCGAGACAAAGTGAGCGTCGGCTCGCGCCTAAGTGGTTTCCCGCGCGCTTACCGTGTAAGCACTCAGGAATGCCAGAAAGCACTCATACAAGAGTCAGAAAACTATACTTCATTTTCTTTACCTTTGCGATGCACCTTCATACTGGCAAGCGTCGAGCGATGGCTTCTAACAACCGCAGGAAAGACTCTTTATACTGGGCAGCCCGAGCGATCCGTGGTTTCTAACAAACGCAAGAGAGGGTCTTTGCAGCGCACGTGGCCATTGGGTGCCACCACATCCATCCCAGGTGGGACTGCAGCATAGGTGCAGTTACCCTGCACCCATCGCTGACGAGGTGGCGCTTCACTTTTGACAATAACTTTCTATTTTTTCCATCTGAACGCCCGTGATGGGGTCCACAAAACTCTTGCTGTGGTTGACTGTCTCCCAATGCAGATTGAGGCATAGCCCCGTTAGCATCCACTAAATTTGGCATATATTTGTATGCGGCCAATTCGTCACTATGAATAATAGTCCCCGGTTGAACTTTGGCTGCAACAATAGCACCTAGCGTCGCCGCCTTTCGTCGGTCGACCTTGAACGTAGCTGCAGCCCTCCGGTCACGCAGAACATGCCGAAGGCACATGGTCCGCCATCTTTAGCACCGACGTAATTTTGGCGGCTCGGCGGAAAGTTATCGCCCGACATTAGGCGGCCTCGATTGTACTTTTGCTCGCCGCGAAGAAGACACTCGTCGATTTGCGCTATCTACCCGGGGCCACCGAGTGGAGGTCGGACCAGCAGCTCGTCCCTCGCGAACATACGGGGGTAGTTCCTCGAGTCGGCGACGGCGTGCTCCGATAGAGGAAACAAGTCGCCGGTCATCTCCTTCAACATCCATATGTCTATGCTTTTGGCCACGCAGTACGTGAGCCAAATCATTTCCCGCCTGGAGAGGTGGTCGTTCGGACGGCCGAGGCGGTCCGTGTTGGCGAAGTAACTTCCTTCGCCACTCTGCCCGTGCAGTGCAGCGGTACCGTGTAACTGCGAAAACTGATTTCGGCAGCTGTGGCACCGGAAGGCAGCCCTGCGTCCATTCTGAGCCTTCCAATATAATGTGACCACTTCGCCTGCACAGGTTGGTTGGTCCGGGTTGAACCCCTGGTGGTCGCAGGTGCCCCAGTACTCCGATGATAACGCTGGACCGGGCCTGGGGCTGGGGCACGGTGGACGAGCAACGCTTGAAACAAGAGAGAGCTGAAGCGATCGCACGATCTTTTCCTCCGCACCCTAGTCACACAACTTTATGCTCGGAAACATACTTTGCCCGCCACGCTGTCTCCACAGACGACGGTCTTCGCCTAACTCGTCACAGAGCCAGCGTACTCACGTTTTGGAAAGGCAAAAATGACACGCAACTCTACATCGGTCATCTAGGTGAACGGGTCCAGACGGTCATATTGACGCTTACTGCCGCTGGATGCGGTGACACTGGCTGCTGCTGCCGCCGCCATGTTCACGAGTTCAGCTCGAGGGGGGTTTCGCGATGTACGAGTTTGGCACGAGTTCACCTGTCAATCAAAACCATAGGTCACGCCACGTGCGAGGCATGTAACTCTTGTGCGCGCCCACCACGGTTGGGCCACGCCCAACTTATTTTTCGGCAACAGCGACGTGGTGCGGAACTCAGAGGCATTAACAATCTTGACCGGCGAAATAAAACACGCACAATGCACTGTCATCGGTGATGTACTGAGCATCACTGTAAAAAGAAAAAAAGCGTCGACTTTCGCTGGCTTATGCATATATCTTCTTGGGCTGGGATTGCCCCACAACACGGTTCATTGCCTGCACTGTGGCGATGTAAACCACAGCAAATAATTATCGCCACGTCACTGTAGTTGCTTGCAAGGCGTCGATGCGCCGCGGTGGACGACGATCCTGAGCAGTGCGTAGTGTTTCCCAACGACAACGTATCGCAGCTCTCATTTGAAATGACTGCTCTGTCATCAGTGATGTATCGGAGCCGCTGTGTCGCAAACACGGCCAGCGGTCAGCGAAAACACACCCAGTGCGATGGCATTTCTTCATCACAAGCACGGCACACTAAACAATTGCAACACCTTCCTGCGTTCGAAGTCTAATCAGGCCCCGGAAACTCCGCTGGTTTTTTGTCCACGCGAATTGCAGCGCCATCCATGAGATGGATGCGGAACCAAAATCGCTTTTCTTTTTTTTTTCTTGTCAACCCTCTCTCAACTTTGTCGTTTCTCTCTCGCCTTCAACTACTGGCGGCGCGGCCAGTGCTCGTCGTCGGCTGGGCTGATAACGGCCAAAACCGCACAACTTTTTTTCTGGCATTATACGAGCCGCTATTCTGGACATTCCGCCATTTTCTTCGAAGCGTGACGTAGGCGCGACGCTTACAAAATGGCGCTAATAGCCCCGTTTTGCTTTCGTAACGTGACGCAAATTTTACGTTTCGCCTAAGAAACAGTAATGTAGGCATTGAACCTAGCATTCTTGATAAATCAAAACAGTTTTCCTCCCCAGTAAAAATAAAGCAGCTAGCTCAAAGCGTACGATTATATCATCAAAATCGTTTCCCGCTTCCGTCGTCTGCATGCGCAAAACCTGTCGTCTGCTTCATTAGCTAGGATGCGTGTCCTCGGGAAACGGAATGAGTCATCGTATATTGGCGCCCACGCGCTTGCTTTCTACCTTGAGACAACATATACGCGACCTGCCAGTGATGATCAGCGCACGCTCTAGGCCGCGTGATCGCTATCTCGTGAACCGCAAGTGACTCAGCCCGACTCGTCTGGCTGAGAAGCGGCCGAATATCATCGATAGCGTTGCGCGCGCCACAGGTATCCGCTTGCGCGACGCAAGCGCCGGCACTGCCATCTCTTGTTCACTTCCATGGAGGAAGGAAAAAAACATTTCGCTGCTTACTCGCCCCGCGAGAGGAAACATCAAGACGCCGCCTTGCGTACATTTATTTTTATAAATTAAAAATTCGCCGTTGTCATGGCCTTTGATGACGCGAAAAGACATTAATATTGATTACAATACAAACGCAGTAGCGAAAAGTGCAAAAAGTCGCAAGAAGGTTGCTAGTTTCAAACCATATTATTTCAAATAAACGTGTTTTTAATAGAAATGATGGTTCAAAACACAAATGCCAACACCACCCGAGAGCGATGCAAATGCTATGAGCACGCGTTGTGAACAAAAGATTTTCATGGCCCCAAATGACAGGGAAAATGCGGCGATACGCATGCCTCTCGACCGCCGTTGCATATGGCCGCTCATTACCATAATTCGCGCGGCTCGTCGCAGCACAAATTATGGCGGAAAATCTCTGCAATGGCGGCCCAGCGCAACGTCACGCAACGTCAAATTGACGTTTACGAAACAGCCCTTCCTGTGACGCTCCTCGCGGGATATTCCTTCAGCCAATTAACAAGCTGACATGCCGGCTATCTTGGAACGCCACCACATATTCGCGAAATCGCAGATGCACTGCACGGGCTTCTGCACGCTACCGTCCACTTTCTTTTTAAAGCGCTAAAGTCGCAATATAGGTGCCAAGGACCACAAAAAAGTATTAGTCGATAGAACTTGCAGCTCCACGTCACGTTTCGTCATTCTGATGAGAACGCAAAATTGCATTTTGCAAAACTTCCGTTTCCCGGCACAAATTTCAAAACACGTGACCTCTGGACAGCCAATGAGACAGCCAAGATGGCGGATAATGGCGGCCGTGCAGCCGCCATGCGTGTCTAGAATAGAGCCTACGGTCAGTTTTTCGCCTTCCGTGCTAGCAGTGGTAACCCTGTGATAACCTACCGTTGCACGTTTGTCGGCTTTTTTTTCGCCATGTCTCGCAGCTGTCGCTGTTTGTGTGAGGTTCAGTGGTGTACGAACACATCAAGACGAAGTGAGCCATGCGGCGTGAAATTCTACCGCATCCCTAAAGACAACAGGTGAGCACCGTGTTATTTACTTCCCGGTTTTTATTTGTGATAGTAATGGTGCGCAGTCGTACATGGCTGTCCGGTGGTGAGGCAACATTTGGCTGATTTGAAAACACCACAACGATGCTGTAAATCGTTGTGCCAACAAGCAGCGAACAAAATGCTCCTGATAAATATAGTACCACCTGTGCGTATCGCAAGGAACACGTGTGTAGGTGTGCGCTTTGCACTTATTTCTATCTAATTGGTCGCAATCGTTTAAAAATGCGTTTCTGAGAATTAAGGCTTGCATATCACAACTAGTACTCGGCCGCGATGCGAAACGAGTTCTGTTTTGTATGTTCCAGCTGCGATGTTATAATTTATGATCTTCACTGTTCTTCAGGATGGAAGCGTTTTTAACCTGCGCTGGAAGGATGGACCTAATGGGTTTGCCCAGAGACAAGGTCAACAACCGCAGAATATGCTCGGTGCCCTTAACGGAGGCGGATTTTATGGACCGAGCGAGAAGCAGGCCGTGAGAAGCTATTCTGCGCATTGGCCATTAGATCAATTACAATAAATGTTCTGTGCGAACATGGAACATGTGCGACATGTGTTACATGTGCGAACATGGAACACCATCCTCGTTTTGTTGCATTCTATAGTGTGTTGCACCGTCTGCTCCAATTCTGGTTTTCGCAAACGAACACAATTAAGTGAGTCCAAAGAACTGTTGTGTTGTAAGTGCAATTATTTTTTAATATAATTTGGGCACATGCTTGCTTGATCGTAATAATGAACGGGATTGCGTGCATGAAAACGCAAAAAGAATCCACTGCGCGCAAGCACGCAGCACGAATGCACGAATGTCACGGCCGGACAGGAGAGAAGCGCGGAGCACGCGCTTCGGTCCGGTGGTGCGTCTGATAACGCCCGCGACAAAAAAAAAAAAAAAAAGCGCGCCGCGGACAGCTAAATAAAAAAAAAGAGCATTGCGCGTGGCATGAGGGGAGGGCGAGACGAGGCTTGCGAGGAAGAATAGGAAAGTCAAGAGAGAAAGGAGAAAAGAGCGGAACAACGTTATCATAAAAAAAGGAAGAAAAAAAGTTCTATAGCGAAAGGGGGAGGGTAAAAAAAATCGCGCCGCTTTTCTTTCTTTTTTTCTTTTTTTCGCCACCGTGGTACCGTCATCTATCCGCTAGGGCCTAACTGAAGTGCGCCTTGGCGCTAGCGTCGACTGAGCGTCTGCTATAAAACAACCAATGGGAGGTATAGGAAGATTCACCCCCCTGGCAGACATCCAAACTGCACACAAGAGCCCTCACCCGCCAAAATGCGATTGCTGTGCTGTCGTTACGATATCCATCTGCGATCACTGTTAGCTCAGCAGCAGATGCAATCGCCAAGCACATTGGAGTGAACAACACACTCAAATTCTGCGAACATGCGCACGGAGGCACCTTCACTTGGCAAGCGATGACAAGCGATGAATTGTGTCGCTCGATAGCACGCTCTTCTTCGCAATGCATCGCAGAGACTTCGCGCACGCAGATAAACTGGTGCATTTTCACTGTGCTGCGTCACTACGGACATTACATTACCGCACAGCAATTTCGTAGCGACAGCCATTGCCCCCGTCTCTATGGCTAGAGTGTCGTTTCAGTTGGTAAAGCGGCGGCCTTAACAGCCGCCTCAGTGAAAGCACCTGCGGTGAACAGCCATGCCGCAGCGCTGCGTTGCCATTCCCCTAATAGACAGGGAATGAACAGATCATTGTCATGACTGACTTTATGCGTCATAATCACATCGATTTTATCGAGAAAAGCACTGCAGCGCCCCTGGCGACTGCTCACCCTATGAACTCTCTCGTGCTCGTGTCCGCTTGTAATACCCGTGCCACACGGGCAAAGAAAAGTGTACTTTCAGCGAGTGCACTTCGCGGCTAGTGTCATTCGCAGGCTGCCACACGGGAACGCTTAGTGACACTCACTGCAAAGTGCACTCGCCGGCGAGTGTGTTCGGCGAACTCACTTCGCGGCGGCGAAGTGTGTAGCCTCGCTAGCAATGCTTAGAAGATACATAAAGTGATATTGAAAGAAGAGTCAGGAGCAATTTTTGATCACATTGTTTTAAATTGCTAACATTACAAGATAATAAAATGTGCCAAACCGCAAAAAAAAAACAACAGCAAAAAAAAAAAAACTGCTCTCGCTCTCGGGCTGTTCACGACCACGCCGGATAATGACTGCGCAGTTGTTTGGCGGATCGAGTCGTTTTGACTGTTGCTGGTCAAGTTGCCGTCGTTGCCGGCGCTTATAAAGGTGGATTGTAAATGTTGTTTCTACCAATAATGAACTGTTTTCGGGCGCGCATGTTTATATTACTAAATATATGCTTTCCCGTCTGACTCCCGGTTGCCATGGCCATCAATTTGAAAGAACACTTTTCTTTCTCGTGTAGCAGCGCACCGCCAAAGTGAAACTCAGCGCGCTGAAGTGCACTCGCTCAAAGTGCACTTTACATTGCCCAGTGTGGCACGGGTATAAGCTTTCGCCCCACTGTCGCCACTCGCGGCAAAAAAAGTTCAAAATTAATACTTCACTCGATATCCGTTTGTCATCACAAATTTATAGCATTCAAAACAAAAAACCGATACTTTAAGAAATAAATTGTTTGTTATTTTATTTGTTGTATTTCAATGTATTCGATTGAGGGAAAGTGTAGGTGCAAGAATGCACCGCATGTTCCTTGTTCGCACTCGACGTAGGATAGAAAGATAATGCTCGAAAGAGGAGGCACGCCCTTGACGCGCCCGAGAATGGCGTGGCAAGCGGCTCACGGCAAGTGTGCAGATAGACAGCGGGACAGTCACGGTATTGCTAAATTGCGATAATACGTTGATAACAATGCGCGGCGCTGGCGCGTTTTGTTGCGCAGTCCTCTGTGCTTGAAGCGCGGAAGCACTGTGTTGCGCAGGGTGCGCTCGATCATGTTGTCATACGCGGCTTTATCTCGACATTTCTTTTTGCCTGCTCTTATTGCACGTTCCTTGCTATCTCCGATCAGTGACTGCCATCGAGAAAACTCGGGTAAAACTCGTGCGAACGAGAAACTGGGCGCATCCTGCATAGCACCCCTTGGTGTGCAAGGCTCTTTGTTCTGTTGTTCATTAGCTGGTGCCTGCCTTTGTTTCGTACTTTGGCCGCAATTCACATACACGCTTACGCTACTCAGTTTTTCTGAAGCGAACTACTTGTAGGCTTAAGACGATCTTATTTTTATTATTTCTATCCATGACTGTTGATTATTACCAAAGCTCAATTTATGCTGCACTTTTGCGCGCACCCACAGTTATACGAAGTGTTGCCTCAACATTAGAACTTAAGTAGAGTATTGGTACTTTGAGCTGATTAAAGCAGACGTCGGCAAAATCTAGTTATTGCTGTACACGACAACATGCGACGCAACGAAGGAATGAAGTGAACATACGAGCCTATTTACGAGGGGTAAGTTTTATTTTTTGCTTTCGTGGTTTGACTATCCTTTCAAGCTGTCTGAAATTCTCGCTGTCAAATCCTGGCACTTCAAACAGCTTGGCCAAGATTTAAAGTACCGAATAAAATATTGCAGTGGGTATCAAATGAGTGTCACAGACGTACTCTGAACAGATATTAGCTCGCTAGTTACTTATAGATTGCGCATAGTCTTTCGCGCCTTGGCCAAAACGTAGAGGATATTTTGGGGGGACTGCATAATGTGACGGGATATGCCACCGCCTATCATACCTCATTCTTAGATGTCAGGGTTAAGGAATGAGGGTTTCGGTACACGCCTGGAGATGGGAGGGGAAGCTTTAGCCCCACCCCAACTACGACACCGCCTGCTAAAATGCATTCAAAACGCAAAATTACTTTTGTGGGACGCCGTCTGGGCCAATTTTTACGAGATTTGGCGAAAATTGGTAAGTTTAAAGGAGACGGAAGCACGAAGTTTATAAATCCGCAACACTGCACAAAGAACATTTATCGCAGTTGGGTAAACTGCATCCGTCAGAACATCCAATGCTGAAAAATTCAGTATAATAATTTAAATCTTGCGCGAAATTGTTACAATGTTCACGAAGGTTTTGAAAAGCTCTACTCACATATTATTCACGTATTTGAGGGCCATGTATAATACCTAAAGTTTGTACGCTTCATATGTACTATTACATGCAATTATTATAATTGAAATATCGTTCTTCAAAGCTGGTTACAAAGTTGTAACTGTGAGTTTTGTTTTCTCGAAATTTGCGAGTTTTAGGAATTTTTATTAAAAGATGACGGCCTGATTCAAAATTTGCTTACAACAGTCACTAGATTTTAATTTTCTTAAACGCCACAAACCTAATAAACTTAAGTGCAGTGGTTGCCAAGAATAATTATTTATGCTTTCGCATCTACTTAGGTAGTAGCCCCTTAGCTAAAACTTCCCCTTGAGAGTGCAATTTAACAACCTTAAATAATGACCACATGCGCTCGTGTGATGATTCGTGATGTGATCGTGCAACGGCACATCATCGATTATAGATCATAGTCATCATTATGACTTAACTTTTTACTTACGCCAGTGATAGTTTTTGTGCCATGAGTGCTTAGGGTTTGTATATTTAGCTCTTTATACACACCCCATTACATCTGAACGCAGAACCAACGAAACTACGCAACTGGATAAAACACTTTGCAATAACCAATCAGCTACGGGACACCAAATTTTGTTAGCCTGTGTTTGGGTCCTGTTTCTTTTGAAAAAATTGCTCACGAAACATTTGCACATTTTTCGATGACATTCGAACTACCACCACGTCAGTTTATTAGTAATATATATATATATATATATATATATAGGTATCTATATAAGAGAATTAGCTAGACATGCGTTCTGACTTTGACACTATGTGATATAATTCCCAATTTTCTCTTTTAATATGCCGCCAGACGCTATCGCCTTACTGATGGAAGCGCTCGTGCAAGGTGATGTCAATTACTGCGTATTATAAACGACCGCTATTGTGCCAGAGTGCCGTGATGACTACGTTGCCCTAAGGTCACGTCACCAGTACCGCGTCAGTAAAAGTATTTTTCTCCTGAGGGACTAACCAATTACTTTTTCATCGTCTCGTCCTACCTGTCCACAAGACTGCTTTGCATGCCGCTCTATAATAACAAGTGGGTCATCATTCCCAAAGAATATTTCATTCAATCTGCTTAACCCTTTAATGACGGTACATATAAAAACCCAGAAAAATGTCTATTTTCTATCTAAATCTGCAAAACACATAAAGAACAAGCTTAATCAACAAAAATAAAAAAAATATTTTCGGGACACTTTTTCAGCAATAGGGGGAAAACACCAGGCAGGAAACTGGAAGTGGGCTTTCCCGCAAGCCACCTATGACCCGTTTTTAATTTGCATAGACAGTTCTCATCATATTGCCACAGAAAGTTGTCCACCAGCTTTGAAGTGACTTCGGTGGTAAGAGAACGTTATAAGTGATGGGATCAAAAAATATACATCCTAACACGTGACATGCAGTGATCTGACGCCGATAATGAGTAACAGCATGTATTCGTATAATATGGTTCTGACGATAACGTTACTTTCGATGACGCTGTAATTACACGTGACCTTTCTGGGTAATGCGTTGCGCAAAACCAGAGCTAGCAGGACACTATAGACAGCACTACGTTTGTCAACTTTCAAGTGTGAAGCACTTTAGGCACCCGAGCATGTCGGCTTCTAATGTTATGTCATGTCGTCATGGTCACGCGTAAAAACACGATCTGCAGAAAACTCGCACCTCGTTCACTTGGTATATGCCAAAATTTGCATGGAACGGTAACTGTGTATGACTAACACGACTGTTAGGTCAAGACATCAATACGTCACATGCTCGTCAGTTACTTCATCATTAACAATAATAAAATCACGTGTGGCGCATACCCGCATTGGAGATGCGGGTATGAGCCATGGATATGTGGGAATTACCAGAAATTCGTGAAAATCGCTTCCTAAAGGCCAATCTGGTATCGGCGCAACGCAAGTGAGTGTGCCGCCACACCACAAGAGCTCAATTCCTCCGCCTGTGAAAGAACAGGACAAGTATAACATAAGGGAAACACCAGCGCATGACTGCTTCGCACTTCCCCAGGTTTCACGTTAGTGGAGCTGCAGTAACGCTGAATTTGAGCTACACAAGCACAGAATTTGAGCAGGATTGGAGGTACATTAAACGCAGGACTAGAGCGGGGCTTGAACTACACAAGCGCAGGAGTTTTTTTCATGTCCCGTGGTTTAGCGGGCATCGTATAATGACAAACCACCAAACACAACGCAATGCGTTGTACCTTTCCTCATTAACTTTTAACAGAGCGATAGTGATGATTGCTTTAGAAAATAATTTAAGGTACTTTTAGCATGAAGCGTCTCGGCACAGACATTGAAGTCAGCGAAGCCACACGACGTTGGCAAGGACGATGAGTAATCATCGGGCTGGTGGATGTGATCAGCCCACTTCACTATCTCCATTGTTGCAGTCTTGTAAATTCTTACTCTTACTGTAGTTTTTCAACTCATGTGTTCCTATAAAATATTTTATATATTTGTTTTTCAAACAAATTATTTGCATCAATGATAGCGACGGTAAAAACACGGAAAGAAGGTATATATGATCTACAAGAAAAGCTGCAAAGGTGCTAGCATATAAGGTGGTATCAACATGTGTGAAGCAGCGTTTTCATGATTAACTCGAGTATTCAGTAATAATGGCATATGTCAACCACTTTATTTTAACAGACCCCTGCCCTTAAGTAATAAATGGTGGCAGTTAGTTCAAATTAATTTAGTGTATATGTTCGTTTGGTCACGTTTTGCCCTGTAACATCTAAAGGGGATTTCCTACAGTGATAGACAAATGTATTAATCAGGGTGAGAGGTGTGCGCATCAACCAGTTCAGCATTTGTTTCAGGACAACCTACCGTGCAAAATTTAGATTGAAAATACATACAAGGCATGAAAACATCCTAACATACATTATGTCTGTCATATATTTTAGTATACCCTTCCCGTATGGGACGTCACAATTCAAGGAATAGTAAACCGGCTGGACCGTGAAGATTAGCATTATGAAAACGATGCTAAGGAAAACTGTATAACTCCAGTAGTGATATCACGAACAGTGAGCTATATTATTAATTTCCAATCTAATGTGCAACTCTAAACTGAGTAATGCTTTAGAAAATAATAGAAAGATATACACCTGTGTATTTGTCTCATCACGTGATTCTCTTTTTTTTTCAAATTTCCATCAAGAAAATTGTCCGGAGCTTCGTCGCAGACCAAGTGTTCATGCACATTTTACATATGTGTTTGAATAAAAGCACTCTTGTGCTGTGTGTTAGGAACAGTTGTCTTGCATTAGAAACGGTGATGGTAAAAATACTTTCGTGGCAAGCTTCTTTATTTTACACTCCTATTGCAATTTTTCAAACAGGGATTCTACGTTTAATATTATAAGCAGTATTGCTGCATTATATTTGATCCCAAACAGGTATTGACTCCAATTTTTACGTTAATCGTACCAAAATATTATAAATGGATTGTATAATCCATTTATAAATGAATTGTACCTAAACATTGTAAAGTATATCAAAATATCACATTGAAGCAGGAGGTCATTCTAACCGTGCTACTTAAGTTATTTACAAGCAGTCTCAATATAAATATAAACAATTGCTTTTGAAGAAACCCGGTTCTACAGCTCCAATAAGGTCTAATGTTCTCATGGGCTTTCCACCTACCAGCAATGTCATTATTGCAACAAAGCATTAGGAAAAATTTGTTATATAAAGAAGTGCGTGAAGCGAAGCAATGGTGTAGTTAGCGATGATGTATTTGATCACAGGTTGCTGTGATCATGGCGACAGCAGTATTCTTGTGATAGCCATTATGTAGACCATCCATGCAACTTAGCGCTGTCGGCGTCATCATGGGGCTCCACATATATTTAGGCACATTTATGCTGTATGCTTATTCATGCCGCATATGCGGGTTATATGGCCATACTATTGAATCACTAACGTATTTCAGGTCAGGTCTTTCTTTCCTCACTAAATTATTCCGAAGAGATTGAGAATCGCAGTTGACAAACTAATGTCACGAACCATGATTTTCACAGCGGATGACTCCTACGTTACATCTTCTCATAATAAATATTTAAAATGGCAGGCAATATCACGGCTCAAACCTGAAAGTGATATAAATTTACTGCCCAAATTCCTTAGGGCCAGCGTTGTATCCCCTTTGTGATCTCATTATATGCCCTACACACTGTGTTAAGGCTTATAAGATTGCCAAATATTTTGGCGCACCCGCGTATGCCGCGTCGGCGTTAGTTGGATCCGCGTGTAGTTGGAACACCGTCCTTAAAGTTCAACCGTAACACTAAGCCTTGCTATCACCTTTTGTGTAAAGCCTAATCACATGATTGTAATTTCTTTTGGAATGTTCTCTTATGCGTGTCGTAGGCCACGAATTCATGCGTATTTTATGTATGTCTACAAAACACACAGGCTTCCTAGAATAAGGCACAGTTTTCTGTAGCGATTACACACCGCCGAAATTTTGTGCGTAATTTAACGTTGTGCTAAATCTTGAAGATGCGTAATCATGAAAGTAGGTTTTGTTGATTTTAGAACTTCTAGTTGATTTTATTAGCTGACCTTTTTGACAACAGCACGGAAATATAAAAAAGACAAGAAATGCTTGCTACTGTCTTCGCCCGCATCTCTCCCACGCAAAATTTCGTAGCACCTTCTAAGCTATCATATGTCTGTTTTATGACTGGGCATATTCTCTTCATCTATAATTTTGAAATATAAATCATTCCTAACCTTCTGAGTAGGTTCGATTTCTTCGGGCGCCAATGTAGCAGAAGAGGTTGAAAGTGGTAGAGATTGCTGGGGCGTATATTTATACGCAATGGAAGCAGGGGGAGTGCAATGCGACACATGCATATTTTACATAACGGTGTTAACACAGCGAACGAATAATAAAAACACTCCTGTTATTGAAGCTATGCCAACTTTTTTTAATGTCGAAGACACCGACAGATGATTCACAGCACACAGGTTAACCTTTCAAAATACCCAGGCATGGAATACGAAATGTCTCGATGTGTGTTTACGAATGAATAAAAATGAGACCGTATGTGTGCACCATATTGATTGCCATACGGAAAATTCTACAGCAACCGCCGAGGTAACACTAAAACAAAAAACAAAAAGAAAAGCTAGCTTTATAAATCGACATTTAAAAAAAAGCACCTCATGCGTGTTTCACAGATATTAGAACGGTCGCAATTGTCGCATACTATATTTGCTATAATATGAGTCACTCATCTAAGGTTATTTATTTTTTTCAATGCGAGAACCAAATTGCCCAAAGAAACTTGTCCCGGTAGCCTTACAGTATTGGATGTCCATGTGCAACAAATATGTAGTAGCGAAAAGAAACCGCAATGATGTTGTTTAGTGAAATAATACATTTCGACATATAGTTTTGTGGGATAACGTGAGGCGATCCGTTTTCGCCGTGTTTATTTGAGTCATCCCTGAAACTTGTAGGTGCGCTGATGCTAAGATCCTGGGAATCGTCGCATTAGGCCACTCACTCGCGCTCGCCTAAACATGAGGGACCACTCAAATAAAGATGTGGGCAACTGAGCACCTCATGTCTTCACAAGCCTATATAAAGGGCTATATATATATATATATATTATAGTGAAGGAATGAAGACAATGACATCCCGGGCTAAGCGATCATCATCACGACCAGAAGGCACGAGACCGGCGTTCTAACGCCACCATCGTATTCCCCCTGTGTACTTTTCCGAGCTCCCGCCTGTCTGCTTTTCGTTTATTTTCTTTTTTAATGCCTCACCATAATTTTTTTGTCTGTTAGACTCGCCCTATAAACCTCATTACATTTGGTGGAGGTTCTGGGTACGCACATCGCCGGCACCCTGAAACTCCGATCACGCACGTTGCACTCGACCATGCAAGCTGACGCGGCCCAACCGACGCCACCTCTCGCGGCCCCCGTTTGTCCCGGCCCGAATCGCCTGCGAGACCCCCCGGTATTTCGGGCACGGAAGACCAGGACGTCGAGGACTGGCTGTCGTCCTACGAAAAAAACGCTTAACCTTGCACTCAGCCGCCTAACACTTGAAACAGCGAAGCTGGGCGATCGTAGTCCAACATTTTCCGGAAGCGCGCCGCCGAACTTCTGATCTTAGTTGCTCATGATGATGACAAATCACTTCCAGGAGCTTCGCCCAATCTCATCATCATTCACCTTGTGGATCTGCTGTAATATTTTTCAGTGATTTTTAGCTTGAAAACGCCCGAAAACGCTACTATCAGCTTCACGAAGTTCCGAGGAACACCTGGACGCCGCCCAAGTGCATCTACGACTGCTTGGAGGGACTGGAAGAATAACATTTTATTGATTGGGACAGGAAAGGGGTGTTGGGAGCGGGTGGGTGGGTCCCTATTCCGAGACTCCACTGGCCAGAGCTACTCGCCGGGCCTGGTCGAGTAGACCCCTCTGGGTCTCCAGGTCCGCGCCGGCGAGGATGGTCTCCCACTGCTCCCTATTTGTGAATTTGGACCCCAACAGGGGGAATTGAATTTTGGGGGCCTACTCGTGAATTCCCACGTTACGTGGGCGACAGTTGGCTTCCCCCAGCACCATGGACAGTGGCTTGGATAGGCCGTAGGCCAAATGGCATGCCACAGCCCGAGGTGCCGGTAGGTATTTGTCTGAATTAGTCTCAAATCCCGGGCATCCGCTCCGCTCAGACTCGGATGGGGCCCCGAGTATGTTCTGCGTTCCAGACGCTGATGCTCAAGGATGTCGCGTGGAGATGTCAAAGGATCGAATCGGGGTTTCTCGGGCCGCACTCCCGCTCGGCAAGCCAATTCTCGAGAGAGAGCATCTGCCCTTTCATTGCCCGCAACCCCCGCGTGGCCCGGGCACCAAATGACACGGTGCGTTTCCCGGAGCGTGTGACCTAGTATGCGTAGGGCACATGCCGGTACTCTGCCTTGCATGAACCGGCGACAAGCCACCTGTGAGTCCGTGAGGATCACAGAGGGCTGGCCGGCTGCATCTTTGGCCTTAATTGCCATTGCAACGGCGGCTGTCTCCGCCGTGCCTATGGATTTGCTCCTAATTGTCGCGCTAATTTGCAATTTCGATCGATCCATCGAGCTTGTGGCCACTATTACATGGCCACCTGGCCCCGGAGCTGCATCTGTGTACAGCGCTTCAGAACAATTTCCAAATCTTTTTTGAAGTTGGTGTGCCCGAGCCTTGCGCCGGCCCTGGTGGTAAAATGGGCTCATGTTTTTGGGAACTGGGGCCACTATGAGGTTTTCGCGTATCGCTCGAGGTAGAGCCACTAAGTCTTCCTCGCAGTAGTGCGGTCGTACGGGGTAGCCTAATGTTTCTAGCAGCTTTCTCCCGGTTGGGGCTAAGTTTAGGCGCTCTCTTTGCGATATTAATACCGCTGCCTTAAGTTCTTCGAAGGTGGTGTACAACCCCAGTGCACATAGTTTAGCCGTGGGGGTGCTCATAGGGAGTCCGATGGCAGCTTTGTAGGCCGTTCGTATAAGGGCGTCTGTCTGCTCCAGATCCGTTTTACACAACTCCTGGTAAGGGAGGCTGTATGTAATGCGGCTGATGACGAAGGCGTCAACAAGTCTCCAAGTCTCGGCCTCGCTAAAGCCGCTACGATGCTTCGTCACTCTTCGTATAATTCTAGAGATTTGTTTGACTGTCGTTCGGAGAGTTCTGATTGTTTTATCTGCGCGCCTGTTACTTTGAAGGCGAAGGCCGAGTACGCGCATTGTTTGTGCCTCTTTGAGCTCTTCGCCATCGAGCCGGAGCGAGAATTGTGGTTTGCGGTACCCTCTGCCGTGAATTCTGATGAATTCAGATTTCTCCGGCGCGCAAGCCATACCGCCCTTTACTGCAAAGTAGTGTACTGTCTGTATAGCTTCTTGTAGCACGTTTTCTTTGTGCCCCAGGGATCCTTCAGTTACCCAAAGCGTGATATAGTCTGCGTATAGCGCGAATTTTAGGTCCGGTATTTTTTCCAGCTCTTTAGCTAGCCTGTTCATGCCCATATTGAAGAGCAAAGGGGATAATATTGAACCCTGTGGGGTTCCACAATTGGGCATCTCGAGAGTTTCAGATTGGACTTCTCCTAGACCTATTGTGGCTTTTCGGCCCGTTAGGAAGGATCGAATGTAGTTATAGGTTTTTTCTCCGCACGCCATACTGCTTAGTTCTTGCAGGATTAGGTCGTGTGCTATGGTGTCGAAGGCGCTTTTCAAATCTAATGCCACCACTACGTGTTCTGCCCCTGTTGGGATGTTGGTGATAACCTCGTCATGCAGTCTTAGGAATATGTCTTGCGTGGATAAATGCTGCCTAAAACCGTACATGCTGTCAGATAGGTAGTCAATTTCTTCTAGGTGGTTAGTTTTTCTATTTAGTATGACTTTTTCAAACAGTTTTCCTAGACATGAAGTGACAGATATGGGCCGAAGGTTATACAGGCTGCGGGCTTTCCCGGCCTTTGGTATAATAACTATGGACGCTTCCTTCCATTGCGTCGGTAGTGTTCCCCTGTCCCAAACCTGCCGGTTAAAGTAGTCTGTGAGCTTTTCTAGATGCTCGTCACTAAGGTTTCGTAGCATTGCGTAAGTTAGTTTGTCTGGACCGGGGGCGGTGTTCCGACGTGCGGATTGCGCCGCTGCGAATAGTTCGGCCTTTGATATCGGAGCGTCTAGCGTCCCATTTGCGGGGCCATTGTACTTCCGTATGACTGGAGCCATGGTTACCGTGCCGATGTACTTTTCCCGAAGTAAGCTTATGGGGGCTTCGTTCGAGCCCTTGAACTCCTTGGCGAGTGTTATTAGGGTCCTGTTAGTGACCGTTTTTGTATTCTCCGGCTCCAGCATGCTTCGCAGTATTGCCCATGTTTTTGCTGTCGTTAGTGTGCCTCTCATGGAGTCGCAAAACCGGACCCAGTTTTCGGCTTCCAGTTTCCTAGCATAGTCGTTCGCGTTTTCAGTAATTTCAGCTATTTTGATTCTCAGTTTCCGATTTAATCTCTGCCTTTTCCACCGTCTGGTGAGGCCCCTCCTGCAATCCCATAGGTGCAGGAGATGGGTATCAATTACGGGGTTTTCCGTTGGAAGGGTGATTTGTTTAGAGGTGCGGCCGTGAGCCTCCCGAATGTGAGCAACCCACTCTTCCGCGTTATCTAGCCCGTTGTCGGGGAAGGGAATGTTTCGATAAACCGACCAATCCGTGATTGTTACTTTCCCGATGGTGCGTCTGATTTTTGCCGAGTCCATTGATAGGCTGATAATGTAGTGGTCGCTCCCTAAGGTTTCGTCGAGATTTTGCCAAATCACATTGTCCAAGTTGAGGGTAAATGTCAAATCGGGGAAAGTATCTCTGCTGACGCTATTTCCAATGCGTGTTGGAGCCATTGGAAGCGTTTCTAACTGCAAACCGTATCTCTCTGTCACCTGTAATAGTAGCGCTCCCTTGGTAGTGTCCCGTTTATAACCCCAGGTTGTGTGAGGCGCGTTGAAGTCACCTAAAAAGACTAGTCGGTCTTTCCGTTCTAGTGAGGAGATCGTTTCTGCGAGGATATTTTCAAAATCCCCTCCTTTCTCTTTTGGCGGGCTATATATGTTTACTATGATGGTTGTGGCCCTACCTCGTTTGTTGGCATGTATTTTTATAATTTGGTGCTGCTTGGCACAGTTTTGTGCGTAGTGGGTACTCATTGCGACGTCCCTGGCCACCAGTGTTGCCACACGTGGATAATACGGGGTTAAAAATCGTATAGTATCCGCGTACCTTAACTGGCCTGGTACCGATTTCTTGTAAGCATATGATATCTGGTTTGATCAAAGCCGCGTTTATAAACTTTCGCATGGCCGCCACTTTTTAGGGGCGAAGCTCCTTAGGGTGTGGGTCGTTCCCTCCTCTGTAGTAGTAGTAGTAGTAGTAGTAGTAGTATGTAGCCACCTCTAGTTTATGAATTGCTCAATAGATGGCGTTGTGTGCCCGTATATGTGTGTATACGCATATATACATATATATGTATATGCATTGTATAACCGGAAGCCGACTTCCGTTTCCGCTTCCGGTTCCGCTTCGAGTTCCGGAAGCCAGCTTCCGGCTTCCGGAGAAGGCTTCCGGCGTTACGGTGGCCACCGTACCGGCGTTTTTCTCTCTCGTCCGTAGCTAGGTGCGCTGCGGTGCACAAGGGCGTTCTTCCCGACGCGCGCTCTCTTTATCTCTCGTCCGTAGCTGTGGTTTACCCTAATGTTCCCCCGGAGCTTCGCCCCACTCATCATCATTCACCCCGTGGATATGCTGTGATTTTTTTGTTGAAAGTGCGGCAATTCCAGTGCCATAGTTCGAGTCGGTCTCATGCGCATGTTAGGCTACTCGCCATTGTTCTCGCTTTTTGTTGTATTCAGTTGACGCGGCCGTCTGCTCGATGAGGCGCCCGGGCTTCCACTCGTACGTTTACGCACTGTTTGTTTGAAGCTTGAGATTGATTCGTGTACATAGCTTTTAAGGTTTTGCAATTCTGCGTATAACTGCTGTTGGAAATTCTGCATACTTTGCATTTGTTGCGAGATTTGCGCCAGCACGTTTTCTATCGGAGTCTGAGCTTTTGATGCCGGTGCCGGGGATGTCGTTGCCGTGCCCGCTTTTGCGGTGCTTTGAGAAGTGGCAGAATGCTGTTGCTTTAGGGACGCCAACTCTCGTTTGATTTCCTGCAGGCTCTCTCTTAGGAGTTTGTTCACGGCTATAATTTTTTGATATTCTGGGTTATCTGTTATGGGAACAGCAGGGGTTACCACTCTCGCCCAGCTTACCTTCGATTTGTCGAATTTCTGCGAGTCCTCCACCCTGTGTCCGGGAGTCTCGGGTTTCAGGGCCCTAGAGGATTGGAAGGTGGGAGGATCTGGGTTTTGTCTTCTTCTTGACCTAGATCTGGACCTGGAACTGGATCGTGATCGGGATCTGGACCTGAGTCGATGTCTTGTCTGGGAGTCTGGTTGTGTGTCGGTGAGGGTCGGCCATGAGTTTCGTTCGGCATCTTCGGAGCTGAACCACCTTGGTGGCGCGGGCAGTTTTAGCTTTGCTGCGTATATTCTGGATTGTCGTTGCTTTCCGGTCTTGAGTGAGCGGTTGCTTGTCGGTTTTAGCCTTTTCTTGCATTCGCGGTCTCCCGTCAAATGTCCTTCTCTGCATGCTTTGCATATGGGGGCGCATTCGTGATCAGGTGCTGGGTTCTGCGTTCCGCACGTGTGGCACACCACTATGTCCGGTTGAGGGCATACGTCCGAGCGATGACCTATCTCGTGACATATCTTACATACTTGTGTGGTATTCTTGTAAGGATAGCATGCGAGCTCCCCACCTTTATAGTAGACGTATCTCGGAGTGATATCTCCGTAAAAGGTGATCACGGCTGTCTTCGTGTCGCCCAGCATGCGCGCGTGAACTATTTCTACTCCTTGCGTGCGTATTCGGAGATTGGCCTTGAGGGTATCGGGGGGCGTACGTGGTTCGAGGCCATGTATGACCCCCTTATTCGTTCCTTCGCTGGTCGCCACATATGTGTTTACTGCGTACGCGCGTTCATTCAAGTTCAGTTCAGCGATTCGGCGAATTTTGTCCGCCACTTCTTGGCTTGGCGTTGACACAATAAAAATGTTCGACCCGGGTTTGATTCGGAGTAGGAACTGGTCTCCGCTTACTTGACCATTGCAGGCTGCAGTCACTGCATCCGCTAGTTGCGGGCTGGTGAAGTTTTTGACGGGCAGTCCTTGGTGTGGACGCACAACGATCTTGAAGTCATCTCTGGGAAGAGGGGGCAGTCACCGATAGTTAGATTTCCGTTTGGGCTTTCCGGGGCCCGGTGTGCTTGACGTGTGGTGAGCCGTCGATGTTCCGGCGTTTTCCGAGTAGCGTTTCTGGTTTTTTGCTTGTGCTAGGGCTTTCTTCTGCCTGAGCGTGAGCACTGTTTGTCAGTCCCCATCCGTCTGCTTGGTGTTTTCCGTTCTGTGGGTTTGCGTCCGAGGCTCGTGCGAGCCGGGAGGGTCGTGCGCGTCAATTTCCTGGCAGTCCATGCTGTCCCGGCTGTTATCCGGAAGCTCAGAAAGCCTGGTGAGTATCAGTGTCATTTCGGGAGCCGCCGAAGTTGACATGTGCACGCGCGAGCACCGCACACTCGCCGGCGCGTCGATGGCCGCGTTCCCGGCGGCGTTTGGGTTAGCGAGGCGCGCACGTTGGTGAACTGCGTTAGCGCTCGGAAAATAAAAAGTTTCAGTCACTCACAGGTCTGTTTGGTATCCTCTTATACTGGTGAACTTCACGGATCCATTGGGAATGGTGAAAATGGTCGTACTTGCAGAATTACGCTTGAAAAGCTGAAAAAGGTGAGGAGCTCATCTGAGCGCGTCCGCGCTCTCCCGCAAGCGACAGCGTTCCATGGAGGGACTGGAGGATTCCACAAAGCTCGCCACCACGGGGAACGCTAACCCAACGCCAATGCTCGCCACCACGGGGAACGCTAACCCAACGCCAACTCGGTTAGCCGTCGGCAGCTGCACCGACGCCGGGATTCCCGCGTCGCAGCTGCGCCTAGCCATGGCTCTCGACGCGGAAACTAATCAAGAATCCCGCCAGCTTCAGCAGGATGGGACAGCAGACGACCAAATGGACGAAACTCAAGACCACTCTGACTCGGTGAGTCAAGACCCTAACATTTCCCACTCGAGTGAAGCAGAGAACGCTAACTGGCAGGCAGTGAAATCCGCCAAACAACGTAAACAAGAGGCTTTGGGGAGGAGGCGCGGCAGCGCAGAGCCCGAAACCAATTTCAAACGAGCACGTCAACCTATAAGAAATTGCGTACACTATCGCCATTGCCTAAGGACGATTACAAAATCGTCATTCGCCCAAACCAAGGCCTCCCACTAAGAAATATTCTCACTCCCACGCTCGCGCAAGCAATCATAGATGCATGCCAAGCTGCCTTCAAGGATGACCAATTCATCCTTAGAATTAATTCGGGATGAAACATTGCGATCCTATCGACCAAATATGAGGCAGTTGCGGACAAAGCACGCCCCATACGCCCGCTCGTATTGAACAGCAGGGCCCATGCCGTCAGTACCTACGCCGCAAACGGAGACGACACTCTGAGAAGGGTCATCCACGGTGTATCGATGAACACCTCGACCGACACCCTCATGGCCCAGCTCCGTGTGAGAACGCAAGGGGTAGAGATCATCACTGCTCGAATGATCGGCACAACGAAAAGTGCAGCTATCGCCTTTTTTGATCCCACACTACCTCGAGCCGTGTACTATTATGGAGGGGAGCTGCGTTGCTAACCATTCAGACCCACAGTTCAAGTTTGCAAGGTCTGCCGAGAGAAAGGACACAGCACAGACGTCTGCACGCATCCGGACCGCCCTATTTGCTGGCTGTGTGGACTAACAGATCCAACAGATGGACACCCGTGTGCTATTAGTTGCGACTTGTGCGGGGAAGCCCATCCCACAGGGGACCCAACTTGCAAAAAGAGATTTAAGCCACCAAAACCTTAACAGCCACAACTGGAGGCCAACCACATCCATAAGATCCCTTGGGACAACAACCACCCACAGAAGGCGAAGAACATCCTCTGGTTCTCTTCCGAAGAGGAAGGAGAAGCCTACAAATCGAACGATGACAAGCACCACTCCCGGTCGCGCTCGCCGTCCCTGAACCGACGACCACGAACGCCACCAAGGAACCGCCACCAAACACCGACTCTGCAGAACAACCCTCACAACATTTCGGCAGCAGGAGGCGGCAGAAGCATCGACGGGAACCATGGGCTTGGACACATCCAACAGACATCATCGGCCAAGGCAAGCTGGGCGGAGGTCGTGGCTCCCAAAGCTACACATACTACACGCATTACACAAAAAGGAGAGTATCAAAGAGTAATCACAGAAAACAAACAACTGAAACAACGCCTCGACAGATATGAGAGCAAAATAGCCTGGCTCGAAAAACAGCTGGCCCAACTTACGGGAACCACAAGACCCACAGTACAGTCTACACAACAGCAAATAGTCAGCCCAAAGGAAAAGCCACAAGAGAACGGGCACGCACAACTACCACCTACACCAGACCAAGATCCTGTAGTTCACACAGGTATGCAACAACCAGAAGGAAACCTCATGATACAACAACTGCAACTAATGTAACAACAAATAGAGCAGCAAACTAAAATACAAATGCAGCAGTTTTTGGTAGAATTTTAGGAACTAAAGCGATACGTTCATGAAACCCTTAACAAAGAATCGAAGCGTAGACGCAAGCATACCATAGAGAGATCCCAGGAGTCCGATGACAAAAAAACAAGCTTACCTCGGACGCTGAAAGCACAACCACCACCTCGCATCATGGCAAATAGGCGACGCAGAACAAAAGATAATCTCACAATATGGCCCTGGAACTGTCGTTCCTTGCACAACAAACACGCTACACTCACACTATACATACAGGCGGCGCTGATCCCTCCAGACATAATCTGCCTGCAAGAAGTGGGAGCTAGGCCCAAGGCGATTACGGGCTACAGACTGTACAGCGGTGAGCACTGTTAGGGTGAACACGCGAGCGCGTGGCCGACGGCACTGTCAGCGCCCCGTTACGGTCATCACTGGAAACATTGCGCATGCGCAGCACGCCTTCCACGAAATAATTGTTCCACCGCGCGCATGACGTCATGAATGCACTTGTTCGTCGTCTGCTAGCCGCATTTTTGTTTTCTTAGCCCATGCATCCTGCATTTTCAGATTTCTTTAAACATCTGTGCTTGAACAGAACAAGACAAAAAAACTTGTATATCTATGGGGGCGTGTCTATTCGTTCCCTTCAAAGTTGTTGTGCATGCAACGCCGTATATAAAACAACCAAACATCTTTCGCAGCCGTTCATTCTGTCGCCAGATCGTATTATGGCTAGGGTTCCCGATGATGAACGGCGCTCAATTGTCGATCTTTCCCTGAAAGGTTATTCCCAGCGGTATATTGGCGCTTTAGTTAATAGGCCCCTGAAGACTGTGAACAGGATAATTCAAGCCTACAAGTATGAAGGTCGCATTCAGGATGCACCCCGCGCGCCCCGCCCTAAAGCTACCACAGACGATGAAGACGCCCTCATAGTTGCAGCTGCTGTTCGTAACCCTTTCTTGCCAGCCCCAGCAATACGCGAGGACTTGGATTTGGACGTTTCGGACACCACTGTTCGACGCCGCCTGCGTACTGCGGGCCTTCGCAGTCGCGTCGCAGCGCAGAAGCCACTACTAACGGCGGCAAACAAGGACGCACGACGGCAGTTCGCTGAGCTGCACGAAGCATGGACATCAGAAGAGTGGGGTCGCGTCATCTTTTCGGATGAGTCGACGTTTTCGACGCGACAAGACCAAAGATTGCGTGTTTGGAGACTACCAGGCACACGGTGAGGCAAACTTCCTGCTTTGAAAAGCAATTCTTTTAGTTAACGTCACAATGCCACGCAGGAACGACCCGGACAACGTGCAAGGTGTTTCTGCCAGTGGGAGATCGAGTGTGAACGTGTGGGGTGCTGTTTCAAGATATGGTTTAGGGCCCCTGCAACGTATACGTGGACACTTATCGTCGGAACAATACTGCAACATTTTGAACAATGTGCTGTTGCCATATGCGAGCAGTTTATTCCCAGACGGTGATTACCTGTTCCAACAGGACCGGTTACCGATACACACGGCGCGGGCTGTCAAGGAGTTCCAGGCGGAGCAGCACATGCAGCTACTGGAATGGCCTCCGAAAGGAGCGGACCTGAATGTGATAGAAAACGTGTGGGGCCGTCTGAAAGCTTCTTTGGCAAGGAAGCCCCTTTATTCCGCGACTTCGGACCAGTTGTGGGCGCAAGTCAGCAACGAGTGGGAAAGGCTGAAAGCCGATCGGGAATATGTTCGATCACTTTACGACTCGTTACCGTCCAGAATAGCTGCAGTCGTTGCTGTAAGTGGTCACATGACTCGCTATTAGATTTGCTCATGTTTTATATTTGTTCTCATGGTCTTGTTTAACTTGAATTGCAAAAGTGCAATTTTCTTGAATAAAAAGTTTAATAATTATCCCTCTTACACTCACTTTTTTCCTTCACGCGCCAATCTTCAATCCAGATGGACCTTGAAATGCAGAAGGTATCAGCTCAGCGAACAAAAAATGCGGCTAGCAGACGACGAACAAGCGTATCGATGACGTGATGCGCGCGGTGGAAAGAGTGTTTCGCAAAGCACATGCTGCGCATGTCCAATGTTTCCAACGATGGCTGTTACGCGGCGCTGATAGTGCCGTCGGCCACGCGCTCGCGTGTTCACCCTAACAGTGCTCACCGCTGTACATAGAGCCTAACCACCCAAAGCTAGCGACATTCCTCAGGAAGGAATTCGCAGCGACACTCGCAACGGTACCGCACGAAGATACTCCACACTACATCGTCACGCTCTGGCCATCGTCACGACACCCACAACGATTACCCATTGTGACGTGACTTGAATTTACACACGTGGCTCTACAAAGAGTGAAACCAGAGGCAAGTGAAATGTAGTGAACAACACCCTTATTACTTTAACACTCATACACCACTGAAATGATATCAGACGTGGTTACTAAGTGAAGAAAACATTAAAGGGACACTAAAGAGAAACCGGAAGTTGCGCTTTAATGGTAGATTATCCTATCACAATCACAGTCATACCATTCTTACGGCGAACAGATGTTTAATAAGCGTGAAAATAGCGAAAAACTGTAGGATGGGTGCTGACGCCCCTTCGAATTTCCCGCACTACACGTTCGTGACGTCGGAGATTACAAACACAGGCCGGTCACGATTGGTCGAGAGCGACTTATCGCTGTTAATAAAACGCAAAATGAAATACACCTTAAACGTACATAAACAGCAGTTGCCAACTTTTTAAACCGTTACAAGTGAGGAAGTACAAGTTTATCGCAAAATTAAATAAGAAAAAATGGCACGGCGATACATCCGGTTGTGATAGTTTCGTAGTTTCGTTTTTTGTCCATGCATCATCGCGCGCGCCTGTTCCGCTCTATAGTATTTGGTTGCGTGTTGCGTGGCTCTGAAAACATTGACTTCGCGGGAAACAGCCAGAAAATGCTTCGTGTGTGTAGTGTTGAGGGCCCAAGGTACTTGCTCAGGGGTCGCGGCAGTGTGGCTCGATTGTGTCCTTTCATGTGGTGCCGTGCGGTGAGCCCCGGCTCCCCGGTGTTCGCAATGGCTCAGTGCTCTGCCGATGTTGAAACGGCAAAAGAGCCAGAGAAACCGATGGTGTGCTCTCTGCATTTCTCGCCCTCGGATTATGTGTATAACCCTACAAAAAGTATACTGGCGTGCCCCAGAAGCCAGTCCTTTCTCGAGCAACTGTTCCCTCAATGCGGCCTTCATTAAACCCCCTGCCGGTGCCCCTGCAGCAGCAAACTGACGGCTCGGTGAGTGCTGAATGTCATTAAATAAAGCCACGAAATCACCATACCGAGTACGTGTGCAACTTTCTACGCTTGTTCTGTCGCGAACATTGTCGCCGGGCGGACCGGACACACGCCTTCCGTCGACGAAAACGAAGCTCTGCTTTCCGCTGGCGCGGCCGGTGGCTCACCGGCATCGCACGCGGAAACACCTACCGCTCGAGCACGCAGGATCATTTCGCGCTCCGTTTCACTGAATATCGCTGAAATGCAGTCCTGCTTCCCTGGCGACCTCTTCGTTGCAAGGTCAGCTGCAGCAACGGTATCCATCGCGGCGAACGCAAACGCAGCGGCCATGCAGCCATGATGCAGCCAGCGCCTCGGCCGTTTACGCAAGCGGTGACGTATCATGGCGCATTCTGATTCGCTGAGAGGAATGAAATCTGTGACGACACGGCTTCAGCGCCAATTCTGGGGTGAGAGAAATTGAGGAAGAGATATTTGGTCTTTGTTTACGAATTTCTCCGCTAATAACTCATATTTTTGCACCTAACAAAAACTGCATGCATTCCCGAAAGTCCCTCTTTTATTACAGCTGAACTTCCCATTTCTCATTAGTGTCCCTTTAAGAATGCTGGTAGAAGTCATAGTCATGAGCATGACTCAGCAAAAATGACAATGACTCAGTGAAAAAAGATCAACACTCGAAAACTACTGGATTAGGTTCGGACGTGGGCACTAAGTGAAGGAAACACTAAAGGGTGTTGGTAGAAGTCATAGTCATGACCATGACTCAGCAATGAAAAAAAAAGATTAACACTCAAAAACCACTGGGTTCGGATGTGGGCATTAATGAAGGAAACACTAACCGATTGCGGTAGAAGTCATAGTTATGACCATGACTCAGCGAAAAGAAGATTAACACTCAAAAACCACTGAAATGGGTTCGGACGTGGGCATTAACTGAAGGAAATACTAAACGATTGTAGTAAAAGTCATAGTCATGACCATGACTCAGCAAAAATGAGAATGACTCAGCGAAAAAAAGATTAACACTCAAAAACCACTGAAATGGGTTCGGACGAGGCCACTAAGTGAAGGAAACACTAAAGAATGGTGGTAGAAGTCACCCTCATGAGCATGACTCAGCAAAAATGAGAATGTCTAAGCGAAAAAAAGAATAACACTCAAGAACCAATGGAATGAGGTCGCATTTGGTATTAAGTGAAGAAAAAAGCTAAAGGTTGATGGTCGAAGTCATAGTCATGAGCATGACTGGCTTTCGCCTTAAGGTCATTTAGGTGTATAAAGGGACTCCTGAAGACTCATGACATCAATATCATGACATGCTTGTCATGTAGGTCATGAAACAACCACCTACGTCTTGGTGCTCTCATGGTTGTTTCGTTAACTTGGTAGGCACTCCGCACACTGCGTCGCACAACATCGATTCCCACAGGGCGTGGGAGCTGACTGCTTTTTTCTTTTGAAAACGAGTGCTGAGCTGTATGATGTATGCCTGATTTCAAAGGAAATGTGCTGTTAGTATTCAACATCTAGCCTGTATTTTTTTGCTTAAGCCAACGACACAAAATGTTCCTTGGCGTCGATGACGTCGATGAATTGGCAAAAGCGACAAAAGTGGCAAGACAAAACTAAAGTGCGACGACGATTGCATGACGACAACAGTATGATGACAGTCAGATGTAAAAGTTGCAATAACGACAACAGAACCACCACGACGACATTCCGCTGACGCTACGACAACGAACGGATGACGACGACAGTTTGACGACGATGCAGTGACAACGATGGCATGACAACGGCATGAGGAGAATGAGATAACGACGAGTGTATGGGGAGAATGACGTCACGGTGGCTGTATCACGAAACCTTTATGACGACGGCGGCATGACGAGAGTCGGATGACGATTGCTGCAGTGACGATGGAGGCAGTGAACAAGACGACATTACGGTGTTGGTCATAAAATGGAGGCACGTTGACAACTGCCTGACGACGATGGCAGCACAAGTGTGGCATAATCACGATTAATGACGACGGTACTATACAATACCATGACGAAGGTAGACTGAAGTGGCAGGAAAGACGAAGGTGGCATGACGACAACGGCATGATAACAATGGGATCATGATACAGAACTGATGACAATGATAAGACGACAGCGTGGCGACGACACCACAACAACTGTATGACTACGATGGCGTTACGACAGTCGGATGACAACGCTGGAAGCACCACGACAGCCTCACGACAGCCTCACGACCCCGAACATGCCTCGTGGCCCAAACTTGGACAACTGGGTTGTGGTAGAAGGCATGACAACATAACAAGAGTCAGGTCACGAAGTTAGAATCATACAT